>NC_061827.1:871783-889283 GCF_019202785.1 Penaeus chinensis | reverse complement strand
GGCTATGCGGTACACGGGGTTCCTCCAGCCGCCGTGAATCCACTCCGCGCCTTCCTCTACCACCACGCCCTCTGGGGGAAAATGAGGACGTTATTAGACGTTTTATTCGAGGTGTTGAAACGGTTTTCTCTATTTCCTCTCTCTCTCTCTCTCTCTCCGTCTATCTATCTTTATCTCTGTCACCCTCTGTACGTTTGCCCTTTACCACCTCCCCCTCTCTTTATCTTTCTCTTTTCCCCTCTGTCTGTCTGTTTCTCTGTCTGCCTGTCTGCTTGCTTGCTTGTTTGCTTGCCTGCCTGTCACTGTCTCACTTCTCTCTCTCTCTCCTAGGTGAGTGGGCGCCCACACTGGGAGATTGGTACGTAAATGTTTATCCTTCAAGGAGTACTCCCTAGAATGCTTTATGAACGAAATGAAACATGGAGAGTAACCGAATCGAATAACACTAATATTTGTGATAGATTAATTAATAAATGAAGCACCGGAGACCCCAATTTTTACAACGTTATGGATGAAAGGAATCACATCTTTGGCGTTATTTTTGGTGTTTATAACATAAAAGGGGTCCTTGGTTGATAGTCTTAAGTTTCTCTTCTTATTGTGACTATCGGCAGTATACTTAAAGAAATTGTATTACGCAAATCAGTTCCTCAAACAATTTCATCATGCTAAACTAAAACATAAAATTCCATTACATAAAACACCTTCACGAGCCTATTAGCATGTTCAGAGCAAGCACAATATATTCTCAAACCAAGTGAGTGTTTAAGGAGTGCTGGCTTTACTTGTTTCCTGTTAGTTGAGTAATAAGTGAGAATATAAGTAAGAGTGAATTGCTTTATAAGTTATTTCGATGAACTTTAAATTCGAAATGCGTTTGTTACATCGCCTGCGTTGTGAGCTTATGCACTTCTGTTTATACCGTTTTTAGGCAACATTTGTCACGGGATGGTAATAACAACAACAGATTGCACAATGCATACCTTTCTTCTGTTGATTCTGCCCTGTTGGTTACCAACTCAGTCTCCATTCAATGTTTATTCTAATACTCAAGAGCATACAGTCGTAACTATCATCTCGTGTACATATATATCAACAATCCGTGCCCCATTTTCGCAACGGAAGTGTTACTAACGTCGGCGTCAACACCAACACCTTTACCTTTTCTGTAGGTATGCACTCGTCCTCCAAGGTGATCCTGAGCCTCCAGAATCAAGACGTCGTTAACGCCATTGTCTACGAGCGTCTTGGCTGCCGTCAGTCCTGACACGCCTCCGCCCACGACCACCACGCCCACCGTCTCCGCCTTTGCGTGCCTGTCGGAGGGAGCGCACCACGGGCGGGGTCTGAATTCCGTGCAGGTAGCGACGGAAAATATGCACCATTTTGCAGCAAGAATTCAATGATGGAATAAAAGGGATTTCTCGCCTATTACAAATATGTAGAATTAAAATGGGTTATTTGACTATTCATTTACCCTTTTAATTTGACACATGTAAATAACTAACAACGAGCATTTCCAACTTTAGAGAAATTGTATTATTTTAAGCGAATCTTATGAAACTGCCGGATAAATTTTATAAAACGAAAAAGAGGTCTTTACAGAAAGAAAGAAAAGAAAAGAAAAGACAAAAAAGCTTTTTCATTATCATTACTATCGTCAACATCACCTTTGCTAACATCGTTACCGTGACTATCCTTATTGTTATTATTTATATTATTGTCAGTAACGTAATATTTCATAATATTCATAATAATAATCTAATACACTATAATTCGTTTTTCAGGATTATAACTTTTTATTTTCGTCATTATCATCAGCCTCATCAGGTTTATTATTACCATGGTATTATTGTTCACTAAGTTCTACGGCTGATAACATTTTCACCAATTACCATGCCTATTGATGTTAGTGTTACTGTCAGTAATTCGAGAAGGGGGAGGAGGAGGAGGAGGAGGAGGAGGAGGAGGAGGAGGAGGAGGAGGAGGAGGAGGAGGAGGAGGAGGAGGAGGAGGAGGAGGAAGAAGAAGAAGAGGAGGGAGAGGAAGAGTAGGAAAGGGTAGGGGGGGAGAGGGGTAGGGGGAGGAGGATGAGAAGGAGGGAGAGGGAGAGGGAGAGGAAGAGGAAGAGGAGGAGGGAGATTAGTAGAAGAAGCAGAGGAAGAAAAGGAATAATAACATATTAACAGCAGTAGGAAGGATGAAGGATAAAGAGTAGGAATAAGGAAAAGGAAGAAGGCCTGTGCACTCACCAGGACGAGTTCCTCCCGAAGATCCCGTCACAAGGATGCGCCTCGAATTCCTGCCTTATCCACGGATTAACCCACGAACTGTAGCGCGAAAAGGGGTTGGATTCTGAAAGGGGAGAGGGACTCGTAAATCGAATATAAATAGAAAGACTCGTGAATAAATGGAAATAGAAATAGACTCGTAAACGGAACGACAATAAATAGAAAATAAATCAATAGAACAGCTATTATTCAGTAAACAATGGAGTCTTTCTCATTATATATATTAATTCCTAACAAGTAATGAATTAATAAAACAAAATCAAAAAAATATGAACGCAGGAAAAAAAAACGAAAACTAAACCAACACATTAATAAAATAACAGAAAAAGGAAGGATGAAATACAAAGGTCAACGTAAAAATCAGCCAAGCAAATTCTTTTAAACTTTTGATTTACTGAAAGCTCGACTGAAGTGACAAACGAGGAAAGAAAGGGAGGAGAAAGGGGTGAATGATAAAAAGGGTGAAAGAGAGATGATGAGGACGAAAGCTGATGAGAGAAAGAGGATAAGAGAAGAGAGGAGAGACAGAAAACGTATGAAAGATGAAATGATGAAAAGAAAAGAAAAAAACGAGAAGAGAAGATTATTATTATTATTATTATTATTATTATTATTATTATTATTATTATTATTATTATTATTATTATTATTATTATTATTATTATTATTATTATTATTATTATTATTATTATTATTATTATTATTATTATTATTATTATTATTATTATTATTATTATTATTATTATTATTATTATTATTATTATTATTATTATTATTATTATTATTATTATTATTATTATTATTATTATTATTATTATTATTATTATTATTATTATTATTATTATTATTATTATTATTATTATTATTATTATTATTATTATTATTATTATTATTATTATTATTATTATTATTATTATTATTATTATTATTATTATTATTATTATTATTATTATTATTATTATTATTATTATTATTATTATTATTATTATTATTATTATTATTATTATTATTATTATTATTATTATTATTATTATTATTATTATTATTATTATTATTATTATTATTATTATTATTATTATTATTATTATTATTATTATTATTATTATTATTATTATTATTATTATTATTATTATTATTATTATTATTATTATTATTATTATTATTATTATTATTATTATTATTATTATTATTATTATTATTATTATTATTATTATTATTATTATTATTATTATTATTATTATTATTATTATTATTATTATTATTATTATTATTATTATTATTATTATTATTATTATTATTATTATTATTATTATTATTATTATTATTATTATTATTATTATTATTATTATTATTATTATTATTATTATTATTATTATTATTATTATTATTATTATTATTATTATTATTATTATTATTATTATTATTATTATTATTATTATTATTATTATTATTATTATTATTATTATTATTATTATTATTATTATTATTATTATTATTATTATTATTATTATTATTATTATTATTATTATTATTATTATTATTATTATTATTATTATTATTATTATTATTATTATTATTATTATTATTATTATTATTATTATTATTATTATTATTATTATTATTATTATTATTATTATTATTATTATTATTATTATTATTATTATTATTATTATTATTATTATTATTATTATTATTATTATTATTATTATTATTATTATTATTATTATTATTATTATTATTATTATTATTATTATTATTATTATTATTATTATTATTATTATTATTATTATTATTATTATTATTATTATTATTATTATTATTATTATTATTATTATTATTATTATTATTATTATTATTATTATTATTATTATTATTATTATTATTATTATTATTATTATTATTATTATTATTATTATTATTATTATTATTATTATTATCATTATTATGTATGTACGATACATACATATCATAGTAACAAAATCAGTAAAGGTGGATAATAATAACTGCAAAAACATTATAACAGCAATAATAACGGTAATGTTGATGACTGCAAAAATGATGGTTATGATAATAGCCGTAAAAAATAATAAACACATCAATAGTTAATGATAATGATGATGACGATGACGATGACGATGATGATGATGATGATGGAGATGATGATGATGATGGTGACGATGACGATGACGATGACGATGACGATGATGATGATGGCGATGACGATGACAATGATGATGGAGATGACGATGACCATGATATTAATAATCGTTTTAAAATATATATAACCGTCTACTCCTTTGACACTGTCAGTGACATATGACGATTATCAGTCAGCCATACGTTCAATCTACATGATATTTTTTACCATACTAAGTTTTAAAAAATACTGGAAATATAGTCAAAACTTAGCAGTTGAAATATATACTGTACGAGAAGTTACCCATTAAGATATATATTTTGCTAGAAGTTAATCATTTATAAAGAAAAAATATACATTATTGACGCACCTTAGTAACTGAAATATATACATTGTGCAAGAAGTTACCCATTTATAAATATAAGCCACGTTATTAACTCCCAGAACAGCCAGAGAGTCAAACGGAGAGCGAGCGATGGTGCGGGAGAGAAAACATACTATTCACGTATTAGCTGTCCTATTTACGGTGTCTTTGCATGTTTCGTAAAGATACTATATATATAACTTGGATTATAACTCGAATTTTGTTATTTATTGAACTAAGTGATAGTTCCTATTTTCGTATTTTCATCATATGTTTCAGTGTCTGACGTTTAACGGGATTTCCTGCATTGGACGGGCGACAGCGAAAGTGTGACGTCATCAGACCTCCGCTTAACAACCAATGAGATTTAATATTACTATAAAACCCAAGGTCGATAAGTTTCTATTTCTATTTATTCATTTGTTTATTCATTCATTTATTTATTTTTAGCGAACAAATATTAGGAGACTGGCTGGGATGCAGCATGTCTGAGAAACAAGAGAAAATTTAAATATCATCATTAATTCATGAAATAATGATTACTTCACGAAACTGTTAACTGCCACGTATTTGTAATAAACTTGCCAATTGTCAAATAATGCTTACCGAACCCATCAGTCACTAAAGACTTATTATTACCAGCCAGTCAGTTTTCAGTTATCACCAATCAGTTATTGAACATTATCATCACCAGGGAATTAAATACTAAATAATTATCACCAACTTGCCAATTATGAAATAAAAATCATTGCCAACATATCAAACTCATGTTGATTTCGAAAAAAATAGAAATATCATAAACCTTGGATTTTTTTCAGAGTAAAAAGGTTTTTTCGGTTTTCATTATTTTCTTGATGTTATTCAAATCTTGTTAATCACTCGTCTTGCCTAAAGCATTTATAAGTGAGATCACACTATTTACTTCATCACTGTAACGCCACATCGCCACGGAGAAATATCGAAACAACTTATATGACAAAACAACAGAACAAAAACAAAAATCTATATGAAGGACAGGTGAAATATACTGCAACCCCCCACTCAACTAAATCCCTTTCCTCGAGTATATATCACCACATTAAAAGCACGAAAAACACCACAACAGGCACCAAATCTCCCCAGACTCACCTACAACGTTCACCCAAGCCACCATCAATACGCTGACCTTGACGAACCACAGCATGCCGAGAAAAGTACAAGCCTGAGTGAGTGAAAGGTCCTCAACTACGGTCCACTCGCTTGCTTCTGGCCCTTATATACACGCTGCTGGGTCTGACGCACGAACTTACATACTTGATTTTGGATGATCTGAATGCATCCATTGATAAGTTATTTTTGAGTACATGTCTTGTCATTACTTTTTTTTCTTCATGTCTGTACTTTCATCTTATTCAAACGACGTCGTTGCGGTTAGCTCTTCTTCAAATATATTTACATATATTCTATGTTAAGGTTTGCTGATGGCTGCAGGGATTTTTTTTTTATAGTTTTCTCATTGTACACGTAATACCATCTATCGGTCGTTCATATTATTCTTGATATCTGAATCGTGTCCAGATGTGTGTGTGTGTGTGTGTGAATGAGTCAGTGAGTGAGTAAGTGAGTGAGTGAGTGAGTGTGTATGTGTGTGTGTGAATGAGTGAGTGAGTAAGTGAGTGAGTGTATGTGTGTGTGTGAATGAGTGAGTGAGTGTGTGTGTATGTGTGTGTGTGAATGAGTGAGTAAGTGAGTGAGTGAGTGTGTGTGTGAATGAGTGAGTGAGTAAGTGAGTGAGTGAGTGTGTGTTTGTGTATGTGTGTGTGTGTGAATTAGTGAGTGAGTGAGTGTGTGTGTGTGTGTATGTGTGTGTGAATGAGTGAGTGAGTGAGTGTGTGTGTATGTGTGTGTGAATGAGTGAGTAAGTGAGTGAGTGTGCGTGTGTGTGTGTGTGTGTGTGTGTGAATGAGTGAGTGAGTGAGTATGTGTGTGTGTGTGAATGAGTGAGTGTGTGTGTGTGTGTCAATGAGTGAGTAAGTGAGTGAGTGTGTGTGTGTGTGAATGAGGGAGTAAGTGAGTGAGAGTGTGTGTGTGTGTGTGTGAATGAGTGAGTGAGTAAGTGTGTGTGTGTTTGTGAGTATGAGTGAGTGTGTGAGTGTGTGTGTGAATAAGTGAGTGAGTGTGTGTGTGTGTGTGTGTATGTGAATGAGTGAGTGAGAGTGTGTGTATGTGTGTGTGAATGAGTGAGTGAGTATGTGTGAGTTTGTGAGTATGAGTGAGTGTGTGTGTGTGTGTGAATGAGTGAGTGAGTTTGAGTGTGAGTGTGTGTGTGAATGAGTGAGTGTTTGTGTGTGTGTGTGTGTGTGTGTGTGTGAATGAGTGAGTGTGTGTGTGTGAATGAGTGAGTAAGTGTGTGTGTGTGTGTGTTTCAAGATCCCGCCTGAATGTTGGAATATAAACATGGAATATGAAACAACAAATAGCATTTATAACCTATGGCAAACCTGAATTTTCTTATTCATTCACATTTTTTAGATAGCTCTGCACCTCTAAATACTTTTATAATTTATAAGCATTTAAATCCACTTACCTGCAATCTGAATAATGATTAGGAGTCTGGTCAATTATTTAAAAGAAATTAAGCGTGTACTTTATACGTGTATTTCATAACCTCGCGTGTTTAGTAGACAGAACTGTAGCATTTATTCACACACGGCTACGCAAAAAAATGCTAGTTAATGATGTCATGAGATGAATATTTTTAACAAAAGATGTATATCTGTATATGCATATCCGATTTTTTTTTTTTTTTTTTTAATGTAAAACCATTATATATCTTTATATTCTTTTTTTTTTATCTTTTTATTGTAAGTTCTTTTGAAATGTAAAAGTAAGTTCTAATAAATTCTCTAAAGTAACTTATGCATTTGGTACTATGTATAGCTTCATGAATAAAAAAAGCGTCCCTTCCTTATAAAATATCAACTGTTCATTAACTTAAGAGTATGCATGCGTGTGTGTGTGTGTGTGTGTTCGTTTACATATTAGTGTATAAAACCGCGGTAAAAGAAATGACGGATACATTTTGAAGCCGACGTGCAATAATACTGGAATTTCTTATATTTGGTCTTTGATTAAATTACTCGCACGTCCCTATGTTGAATGTTTGTGTATATAAGTGTTAAAGTTTATTAGCGATGTCATCTTTATTTTAGCGAGCGTTTTTTTTTTTTTATTATTTCTTTATTTCGTGGCCACGTATTTTTACTGGAGTCTAAATAGAAATCATGAATTATGGTAATTTTGTTATTTAAATGTTTTGATTTATAATTTTAGACAAAGAAAATTACAGGTCTAGATATGAATCTTACAACGATAACGATCGTACAGGATTTCATATAATTTTCGTTGTTACTTTGTACTGTTCTTTAAAGATGAACGTTTTCATTATGCAGAGATTATTAAAATGTATCGATGGATGATGAAAATTGATAAATAATTCAAATGGTAAATTACGGCTTACCATTAAAGCAAAATTTTGTTTCAATATGATGTTATAATTGCATAATAACAATATTCAGATCTAGCATTTTTCATACTAACCGTATGAATCTGAATAATTTTCTCTGTCCTCGAAATATTAAGTAGGATCAGAGCAATTACATATGTTTGAGTGTGTGTGTGTGTTTTACTTTGTACCTACCATATACTACATATCTGATAATAAAGTGTCATAAATGTAACGTCAAAAAGAAGCGTTTGGCACACCCTAACATTCCACTTCTTCCTGTGTGCGCGGCCGTGCGTACAACCTGTCCGTGCGACCGCCTATACACGAAGGTCCTTAAGTATTACGATTTGTAAATATGGGCAACTCCTCCATTATATTCCGCTGAGGACAGTTATGTAGGTCATGCCTGCTTCGAAAGCTTGTGAACACGGTCGTTAATAAGTCCGATTTTAGATTTTACTTGTGAAATGAAATGATCGTCGAGGAAAGCGGATGAAGCTGCTGTGGATTTATTTTTCTAATCTTGTTGACATTGTGCATACGCAATGTACATACGTGCCAGGCAGCTTGTGTCACGTCCGCTACCTGGTGGATGTTTAGAGTTTGAAGGCCACAGAGTAAGGTGACAGCCTGCGGGGTCTCAGCTTATCACCACACGGTGCATTACTTCTGACAAACGTGCCCATCATCTTCACACGGCAGATCGCGATCTCACAGATGCAGTTTCGAAAAGAAAATACAATTTGATAGTATTCAGAGAGAACTTTGTCTGTGTGTGTGAGTAATTATATGAATACAAATGTACTTAATACATATACATACAAATATATATACATGTATACACATATAAACATACATATATATATACATATATGTACACATATACAAACACACACACACATATATACATATAGATACACACACACACACACAGATACGTGCATATATATATATATATATATATATATTGTATTGTGTTATGAACAGTTTCTCAGGGGTTAGTTGTTGGCGCCGCTTCGTTGGTGCTGAAGGGAAACGTACGGTCTGGTCAGTCTTCATTGAAGATGGTAGTGTGGGCTGAAGATGACGATGACTTGTGTCGTGCTGGGCAGAGGTTGACCCAGGAGGGAGGGGGGAGCAGGGAGGGTGGGAGGGGGCTGGAGTGGTGGCCCCAGGAGGAGGCAGCGTCCTTTTGCATGAGTCAAGGTGACAGTCAGAGGTTTTGAGCGAAGGGGCGTGGCTAAGTCAGAAAGCCGCCCTAATTGGTCACCCACAGCGGCTAGAGGGCTTGACCTCGAAGCATCTGGCAACTCAGATACACACACACACACACACACATAAATATGCATATACATACATATATGTATATTCAATTATATACATAAATGCGCACACACATATAAATAAATAAATATATGTGAGTGTGTGTGTATACATTATTCATGTATATACATAAATATATAATATATATATATATTTATTTATATATTCATATATACATACATAAGTTATATATATATATATATACATGAATATATACTCATATATATACATACATGCATAATATATATAGATATATATCATCATCAGCCTGAATTAATCCACTGCAGGACGTAGGCCTCTCCCAATCTTTTCCAGTTTTGTCCAGTCTTGGCCCCCGAATTTCGTTGTTTCGTCACGCCATCTTGTCATAAGTCTGACTCTTGGTCTCTTTATGTTATCTATAGCCCAGTCTGTTACTTTGTACATCTGACATCCTGTCTCGGACATATATATCCTGCCCATTTTTTTTTTTTTTTTTTTTTTTTTTGCTCCCAAATATGTCTACCACTTTTGTCTGTTCCCTGATCCATGTCAACCTCATCTGATCTCTACCTAATTCCCAGCATCAACCTCTCCATCCCTCGCTGGGCACTTATTAGTTTCCTCTCCAGTAATTTTGGTTGAAGTCCATGTTTCTGATCCATAGGTGATAACGCATTGGTCAAAGACTTTTCTTTTTTAAGACCTTTTTAAACATAATGACAATGAGCCTCTTAGTATGCTACTGTGTCTGCCGAAGGCGCTCGAGCCTAGCCTAATGCGTCGCTTAATTTCCTCTTCGCTAGATGTGTTTGTCTGTACGAGTTGCCCTAGGTATATGTACTTGTCTACCACCTCTAGCGCTTCGCCTTGAGCATGTATCTGTTCGAATTGAACTCTACTGTTGAATTCAATCTTAGTCTTTTTCTTGTTCATCCTAAGTCCGATTTTCAGACTTTCTCTGTTCAGATTGTTTATTAGTTGCTGCATTTCATTTGCAGATTCATTGAAGAGAACAATATTGTCTGCAAATCTTAGACTGTTTAGGTATTCGTCTCCTATTTTGATACAAGGCAAGCTGTAAACAGTTTTGGTGAGATGGTATCGTCTTGTCTAATATATGTGTGTGTATATATATATATATATATATATATATATATATATATATTTGTATAAGTTATATATAGATATATAAATAGTTACAGATATATATAATTATATACATATTCATATATATATACATACATAATATATATATATATATATGTATATATATATATATAATACACACACACATATGTACTTACATATATTCTATATTCTATATTCACATTGTGCGCGTTTAATGCTCTTGCTCAGAATGCGAACAAAGCTTCGACTCTCTCAGTTACATTCTACACAACACTGATCCTGCTTGCCTCTCTTCCTTCACAATCCTGGTAGTCCCTGGTCCTGTAGTGGAGTTACGAGTCCTGTTTCTCTTTTGTTATGTATACTTTCTTCTCAGTCGCTTGCTGTTCTTTTAATTAAGCTAAGTTAAGTACTGGCCATACAGCTCTTTCTCTTTCCATTCAGTTACAATTACTATTATTATCTTTAATATTATTACCATTGCCATTATCATTGTTATCATTACCATTGTTATTATTAATATAATTGTTATTATCACTATTGTTATTGTTATTATTTGTAATATTATTATTATCATCATTAAGAAAAGTATTTATATCAACAATAGTGATAATGATAATAATAATGAAAACCACATCAATAACAACAACAACAACAATAATAATTATGATAATAGTAACAATACTGCTACGACCAATAATAATGATAATAATAACAGTAAACAATGGCAATTAGGATGTCAATAATATTATTAACTAATTAATGATAATAATAACAACAATGGTAATGATAATAACAACGATGATGATGAAGGCCGCTGGACTTTAAACAGGATTTTTTAAGACTTTGAATTCCCATGTTATCTGTGCTTTTTTTGTAAGTCGGGATAAGAAACGTGTTTTTTACGGTAGATTTTAAGTGCAGAAAGATTCACCTGATTTCGTAAAACTCCAAAAGTAAATATTTAACTGTCTCTACCTCCTTGCTATGACCCTTCCTATGTGAGAGGCCACGCATGTTCCTTTTTTAACCTAAAAAAAGTCCCGGAAATCATGTTTATTATTATCGATAAAACAGGGACAATGATAAGTAATATGTGGAGTGCGCATATTGGAAATTCTTGCAATGTTAAAAAGAAGAGTCAGATGTGCCAACTGCTAGGTACGCTCGCAGGTGTACCAAATGTCCTATGTACGGGGCAGTTTGGTATTAAAAAGCAGTGACTGATGGAAAACAATGCATCTTTTCAGCAAGGTAAACACTGCAACCTTATTTTGATATTTTCAAAATACTTCTTAATTTGGATATGTATTACCACAGCGATCTTAACTGTCTTTGTGTTTTAAGCTCGTGTAAACCGAAATATTATATAATCAGAATTACAAACAGCAATATCAATGATTCATGACATCGTCCAGATCCACTCCCTTGTCTTACGACTCTTATATTCCTGAGTTTATTAAATAAATACCATCATACTTTTAGCAACTAGCTGATCATAATTTCGGTAACTTATGTCCTGGTACTGATGACCCCAAGGCAAAGAGTACTGTAGAAGGTCCGTGAGAAAAGCAGCATATGTGTTACTAAAGTGGGACACTTTTTCTCGGAGGAGGGATGGAAAAATTAAGATAAACTGAGAGGTGTGTTTATATATAAAAGTGAGAGGAAGAGAGAGGGGGGAGGAGGAAGGGGAGGGAGGGAGGGAGGGAAGGAAGGAGGGAGGGAGGGAGGGAGGGAGGGAGGGAGAGAGGGAGAGAGAGAGAGAGAGAGAGAGAGAGAGAGAGAGAGAGAGAGAGAGAGAGAGAGAGAGAATGAGTAATTGAGTGAGTGAGTGAGTGAGTAAGTGAGTGAGTGAGTGAGAGAAAAGGAAACAGAGGGAGAAGGAAGGGGAGAGAGGGAGGGGGAGAGAGAGAGAGAGAGAGAGAGAGAGAGAGAGCGAGAGAGAGAGAGAGAGAGGGGGGGGGAGAGGGAGGGGGGAGGAAGAGGAAGAAAGAGAGAGAGAGAGAGAGAGAGAGAACGACAAGAAGAAAATAAATATAGAAAGCAAGAGCGATAGAGGCAAAGTGCCTGATAAAAAGAGGAAGGAAAAATCAAATGATCAAAAACACACAAAAAAGACAGATTGATATCGACAAACAAAAAGAAAACCAGCGAGATTAAAATTATTCGAAGAGAGGACAAAATAAATGAAGCGGGTGGGAGGCAAAAGAGACAGCCAGGGAGAGAAGAAAAACAAAAGAGAACGAGGCAAGAGAGACAATCAGCGAAAGAGGGACTAAGAGACAGCCAAGAAGAGAGGCAAAAAGAAAGCGAGAAAGATAAAGTTATATGGAACTTGTCTCTTTCCTTAGTCAAACAGAATGAATGAATCACACCATTTATTTCGAAAGGTTATCACACAGGTTGCAAATAGAACTTATCTTAAGACTGCTGGATCATTGATGCTGTAGTAGAGAACGGAGGGGTGGGGTATCCTTTTAATGTCCATGCCTCGTCTCCGTTTCTATAGTGCCTCTCCCTCGTCTCCGTCTGTACAGTGCCACCAAGCCCGCCCTCCTCCTCGTCCTCGTTGTCCAGCAACCATAGCTCGCAAAATACGAGGCAAACGCGCGCAGTGGTCGTTCCAAATGCCCAGACGGGCAGGCAGATTTCTTACTAATGTTTTTGTTTATTTGTTTTTTTATCGCGTTGCTTACTAGACATTTGTCTATCCTATCAAATTTTGCTGCTTACTGATTTCTGTGTTTCTTTCTATGATACGATGTTTGCACTTGGATGAACTGACAAGAAGCTTAATTTTTATTTCCGAGTCATAACGCATTGCGCGGATAAGAAAGAAGAGATGCACTCTGCATACTGCAAATGATATAATCTTGACATGAATGCACAGTCCCCCAGTTGTAAAAAAAAATATTAAGAAAGCGAGAGAGAGAGAGAGAGAGAGAGAGAGAGAGAGAGAGAGAGAGAGAGAGAGAGAGAGAGAGAGAGAGAGAGAGAGAGAAAGAGAGAGAGAGAGAGACAGAGAGAGACAGAGAGAGAGAGAGAGAGAGAAATATAGATAGATAGATAGATAGAGAGAGAGAGAGAGAGACAGAGAGAGACAGAGAGAGAGAGAGAGAGAGAAATATAGATAGATAGATAGATAGAGAGAGAGAGAGAGAGAGAGAGAGAGAGAGAGAGAGAGAGAGAGAGAGAGAGAGAGAGAGAGAGAGAGCGAGAGAGAGAGAGCGAGAGAGAGAGAGAGAGAGAGAGAGAGGGGGGGGGGGGAGAAATATAGATAGATAGATAGATAGAGAGTGAGAGAGAGAGAGAGAGAGAGAGAGAGAGAGAGAGAGAGAGAGAGAGAGAGAGAGAGAGAGAGAGAGAGAGAGAGAGAGAGAGAGAGAGAGAGAGAGAGAGAGAAATATAGATAGATAGATAGATAGATAGAGAGAGAGAGAGAGAGAGAGAGAGAGAGAGAGAGAGAGAGAGCGAGAGAGAGAGAGAGAGAGAGAGAGAGAGGGGGGGGGGGGAAATATAGATAGATAGATAGATAGAGAGTGAGAGAGAGAGAGAGAGAGAGAGAGAGAGAGAGAGAGAGAGAGAGAGAGAGAGAGAGAGAGAGAGAGATTGATTTGATTTGATAACATTTATTTACAGAACAGTGTACATGCCTCGCAAAAAGCCAGGGTAAGATACCAAAGCATCTATCCAAACTGGCTGTGTTTCTATTTTTGTAGTGGGCCATCAGTCAAACATTAGTGTTTCATACATGCCTGAAGGGCTGTGCTATTATCACTGTATTAAAATATCATCTGGCTGGTAAAAAAACCGTTCATATAACTAATCATGTCAACGACAAGACCAGTGTCTATAATAAAGTTAATATAATCAACAAGTGCTAACCTGTGAACAGTACTATTTGATCGATAAGTAAGTAATGAGTGAGATTATGCGACTTGGGTGCCTTGCACAGTTTGCAGGTTTTGCATCCAAAACTGCATCCTGTACATATTGCATAGTGTACTGATATCCTATGCATAGCCTAGTTAATGTAACCTGTTGTCTCCTAGACAGTCCGTGATAGACTTTATAGGGTTTGTCTAAATTTGATGTCCCAGCAATACTCTCGTAATGCCAGATAGTACCATGTCCGTCTTTTTTCATCTTTTCAGTGGTCCATACCTGACCCTCATAATCTCTGAGACAGTTGATAACTCGTTTTTTCATAATATGGATTTTCATGGGAAAGTGCTAACCTGGCTAATTGATCAACCCTGTCACATAGTGATATTCCTATATGAGAGGGTATCCAGTATAGTGACACTTGAGTACCCCATTCTGATAGCTTGGAAATTTGGTGAAGGATATTCCTAGTTATCATGTTTTCTGGATTAAATGCAGTAAGCCTGTGGAGAGCACCTTGGCTGTCTGTAAAGACAACCAGGTGTCGCTGCTGCTCACTACCTTTCTTAATGGCATGATATATAGCTACTGACTTGGCATCAGTTGTGCTTGTCCAGTTGGAAATGCACACACTTTATTCAAGATCTATAAGTGGGGGCGTACCATGAGGGGGATGTAGAATGCCATCTATATATTTCAAGTAGTGAGCTTTTAGTTCCGTTTTTGAAGCCAAAGATTTAGACCCTATTAGTTTATCAATATAAGTATGTACATGAGTTCTGTGCCAAGGAGCAGCAATTACTGTATCTGGAATATTAATAGCTTCGTTGTTCCATACATTGAAGAACATGATAGTATGATCAGTTTTAGTTTTCCATTCTAAGTTGGACTGTATGAGATTGGAGTATCGAGGCCGGGCATGCCTAACTCTATAATTTATCTCATTTGATAGGATATTGGAGATTTGTGGTCTGGGTTGAAGCTGCAGGAGTCTAATGCCAAGTATGGTGTTAACTTGGATGACACGATTGTGAATAGAAGAGAGCTCTAACTCTTTCCTCATGACGAGAACTTTAGCAGTCAGTGGGCATCCAAGTATTATTTTCATGGCCTTGTTCTGTAAAACTTCAAGGGGTTTGAGGGTACTCGGTGGCAGCATACTAAGAACTGGGCATGCATAGTCTATCATGGACCTAACAAGGGATATATACATCAACCTTAGAACTCTCAGGGAGGCACCTACATATCTGTTACTTATGTATTGCAATGGTCTTAAACGCTCAAGGCAACGTTCCTTGATGTTTTGAACAATATCCTTGGCAAAGCGTGAGTTGTGGGCCATGAGGTGGGGGGCAGTCACCATAACACCAAGATATTTGTAGGTGTCAGTTCTTGTAATAGTTTGTCCACCTAACCTTGGAATGTCAGGTAGTTTACGAGATCTTAGTTTTGATTGGGTTGATTATGAGACCAAGGGAGGCACACTTTTTGCTGAACCTCTGTAGAACATATTCCCCCTTATCAAATACCTGAATAAGAATGTCAACAGCATAGGATGTGATGCTGCATAGGTTTCCTAAATCACCGTTGAGCAAAAAGAGTGCATAAGTATATTAAACAGTGTAGGGGACAATACTCCCCCTTGTGGAGTGCCTAATTCCAATTCGCCATAAGCACTATAGATGCCTTGATACCACACTTTTGCTCTTCTCAAAGATAGATAATCCTTTATCCATAGCAGAAGCTTGCCCTTAACTCCTAAAAGAGTTAGTTCATGGAGGATTGCAGTAGGGGATTGCAGTAATAAGACTGTGCATTTAGGTACTGTGCTAGACACATTGTGTTCCTCTCCCTTTTTGAAAGCCAAAGACAGGTGGATGAATCATGTCTTTGATCTGGTGGAGTAAACGAGTAAGGAGAACTCTTTCACAGGTTTTAGACAGGCAGGACGTCAGAGAAATCGGCCTATATTCATCAGGCCGTCCTGGTTTTTGAATGGGAATGATGGTTGCCTGTTTCCAAGTGGTAGGCAAGATGCCTGTCATGTAGGTTAAGTTGAAGAGATCAAGAAGAGGATTTCTTCCCTTAACCTGCACTTTTACAAGAAGTCGGATGATGTCGTAAGTGATTCCATCATCCCCAGGTGCAGTGGATTTGCTAGTCTTAATGGCTGCAAGGATTCCCTCCCTTCTAAATGGTGCATCAGCCTCATCTAAGAGGTGGCGCTGATAGTCAATTTTGTTTTTATTGCTTAATTTAAGGGAGCACCTGCGTATGGATAACGGAAGACTATCAAGAGAAGAATCCTCACGCCATTTATTCAGGATGTGGGTGAGGTGTTATACTGCATGTATTGCCTTTGATCTTGCTGATTTCCTTCCATACATTACTCATGGCTGTCATGGAGTCAATTGATTGATAGAGAGAGAGAGAGAGAGTAATAGATAGATAGAGAGAGAGAGAGAGAGAGAGAGAGAGAGAGAGAGACAGAGAGAGAGAGAGAGAAAGAGAAAGTGACTTGTACTCCATTATACGAAGTGCGCGTGAATGCGATTCAAGTCGGATTGAAGCCAATAATGTTCTCTCGGACCTTGTAGTGACACCCCCTGACGTACCATAGATGGCATATGAAACACACAATCTCATATCTATTTTTAATGTAAAGAAAGCACAGCCAACAATACATGATTGCGGTCTTAGAATATGTCTTTCCTTTTTTTGATTATATATTTTGTTAAAATTCGGCGGTTCACCTCCCTTCCCCTTAACGGTCAACGCACGAGCTTGACTTACTTAATGGTAAATCCAATGTTGGTAGAAATCTGATTGGTATATTTTGTTGATATAGTAATCAGTTATTTTCTTGGTTGATGCAGATTCCACAGTTAAATACTTCAGAT
>NC_061827.1:844283-846783 GCF_019202785.1 Penaeus chinensis | reverse complement strand
CACCAGGCAAATCACACCCGTTGAGTATCTGCTAAACATTGCTGCACGTAAGGTAGTTCTTCGCTTTCCGATTCACTCCTATGCAGATACATTAGTGCACAGCCCCTCAACAGACGGAGATTTCTTCACACTGTCGCACGAATTTGGCGAAATCAACGGCGTGATCGTCGAAATGTTCCGCCATGGAAACGTGCAGGTCACTCTGCTGGGCTCCGAGACCAAACCTTGCGCGAGTCCACCTGATGTGACTGACATTCTGCCGGAGAGCACGAGCCTCGCCCAGCTCGACCTTGCAGTCCAGTGTAGTGTGAGTCTTCTGGACAGGGATGAACAGGCGCTCGCGGCAGCCCTTCATATTTCGTCTTTGGCAGAGAATCTGTCGGCCGTTAGTCCCGCCGGCGGCATGGGACAGGTGAGAAGCAGGGCTGCCAGCGTCAGGAACTTCGCTTCTTCTCGCCTGAGCAAAAGCAACGCCAGTGAACCCCTCCCTGTCCCGTACCTGTCTCTTAGCGTGTATTCCGACATGGTAGATGATCTCGCGTGGAATGTCCAGTTCTATAAAGACACAATTGACAAACTGAGGAATAAATTGGAGCAGCAGAGCGAAGCAATGTTTGACATGAGCATGACATTCGAGGAGCGTCATGCGGACCTGGAATTCGTATATCAGGAGTCCCAGGCAGCCATTACCCAAGCTCAGAGTGTATTCGGAAGCCAGGAGAGTCACCTCAGCAACCTTCGCTCGCACGCTGACTCAGTCTACGGACTCGTATTTGATGTCTACGCCCAGTTTTCAGAAGCTGCCACCCGGTACGAAGCAGCGTTTGAGGACTTCAAGGACGGCATCAAAAGGGCGAAGGAGAGCGCGTTTATCCGAGGGTGTCTCGGCATCTTCACGACCATCGGAAAGTGCTACACACAAAAGGAATATCCGAATCCATCTGAGATTGTGAATTCTATCTACCAAGCAAGTGACTTTGTGGACGAATTTGATGACCTGAAAGACGAAATGGAAAAATCCATGCTGCTGATAAATGACCTCATGAGAGATGTGATGGACATTATATCGAAGCTGGAAACCTTGGATCCTGCTGAAGGCGAAGCCGGGACAGACTGGGCCGCTGCCTTCCCTGACACAACACAGCTCCTCAGTGCCGTTCAGAGGCAAGACACTTTCTCTTTGTGACTTCTCCTTCTTCCACATTAATGTTTTGCAGTTATCTTAGCATTTATTTCTGTAATTATGGGCAAATATAATTTTCCGAGGCCAGTCTAAAACACCAAACACGCCCCTCATTTCACGTGTTGATGCCCCGCAGCCAGATGGTGTCGAGAACGCAGTGGGACGTCTCCACCAGAGGGGCCACTATACTGCTCGATGACGCCGATATGAAGAAGGTACAGTGTCCTTGCCGAGAGCGTCCTAAATATTGCCCAGCTAAAGTCCTGTTATGATTGTTATTACTGTTACCATTGTTATTCTTAATGCTAATATTCCATCATTGTTAATATTTCAGTTATTATTCTTAATCTTGTTCTGGTGTCCTAAAACATTCTATGAGTGACCAGGTCATCCATAACACCATACACAATCCAGTCATCCACATGACGACCTTTCCTACCACACCATCCAAAAGAGACCTTAAACCACATACTTATCTTCAGCCCAACCACGTGCCACTTACGTAACCTGCTGCCCTTGCCTCTGCGCTCACAGGTCTCGGGTTCGGGGCAATACAGGGCTTCCGTGCTGGAGCTGGCCGAGTGGGGGAAGAGGTTCAGTGAAAAGGTGGTTTCCTTCGCGCAACTCATACTTCAAATCAAGGACGAGGAGGAAAATCTGAAGGTTATTATTGCTACTACTATTATTGTTATTATTATTATTATTATTATTATTATTATTATTATTATATTATTGTTGTTGCTGTTATTGTTATTTTTGTTATTATTATTCTTATAATTATAATTTTTGTTCTTGTTGTTATTATCATTATTGTTATTGTTATGATGATTATGATTGTTATTATTATTATCATCATTATTATTATTATTATTATTATTATTGTTGTTGTTGTTATTATTGTTATCATTATTATTATTATTATTATTATTATTATTATCACCATCATCAATATTATTATTGTTGTTGTTTCTATTGTTATTATTATTATTATTACCATTGCTATTATTACTATTGTTATTATTATTATCATGGAGATGATTCTCATCATCATTATTATCATTACTGAAAGTGATACCAGTAAGTCTCCCCTCCGGGACAGGTGGCCGCCCTGGGCGTCCAGCAGGCCAGCGAGAAGGCCGACGCCGTTGGCCAGATGATGGCCACGTCCGAGACCAACGAGGACAACTACCTGTCGGTGCTGAAGCAGCAGAACCAGGTCATCATGGGTCTGATGCTCGACTTTTACACGAGGGCCCGCGCAGACATGCTGGCCATGGCCCGCGTCCTGGACGAGTTCTGCCAGGCGCACCGCTACAA
>NC_061827.1:829283-836783 GCF_019202785.1 Penaeus chinensis | reverse complement strand
TAACACCGTGTTCGTCGTCAACGACAAGTTCTTGGCCGCGCACGAGAGCCTCGAGAAGAACTACAACACCCTGCAGAACAGCATCGAGCACGAGCTCCACAACATGTTCCTGAAGAAGTGCAAATCTTTCTTCAGGGGAATGTTCGGGCTGTTCACCGGCACAGCAGGCCTGGGCGATGTCGTCGACGGCGTCAGTGACGTGGGTCGATA
Source organism: Penaeus chinensis (assembly GCF_019202785.1). NCBI lineage: Eukaryota > Metazoa > Arthropoda > Malacostraca > Decapoda > Penaeidae > Penaeus > Penaeus chinensis. Next base: position 836,573 of record NC_061827.1, on the reverse strand, counting down.
CAAGCGCGAGCTCAACGAGGCCAAGGAGGTGCTCACGGACTCCATGCTCCAGATAAACGAATTGATGGCCGACGTAGAGGTCGTCGTGGACCACCTGGCGGCCATCGACGCGCCGGACGCCGGCCAGAGCCACAACTGGACCGCCATTTTCCCCAACAACGAGCCGCTCCTCGCCGTCGTCAGGAAGCAGACGGTGTCTAAGTACCAGTGGGAAATCGTCAACGATAACAACGACATCGTTCTCGACGACGAAGACATGAAGAAGGTAAGTGTAAGAAAAAAATCAAGTCAGGCAGACTCTAAATTGTAAATATCGTGATCCTTGAGTTTGTTCTGCCAGATTGACATTACAAAATGAGACCGACTGCTGTGGGTTGACCCTCGAAGTAACTGGTGAAAATTAAAAGCCTTGATAAGACAAGAAACACAGAGTCCAATTCACTGCAGGTATCGGCCTCAGGTAGGTTGAGGAAGTACATTTATCATGTACATAACATGATCACGGGACAGACTGGTGATAACACAACATCATAATTTCGGGACATTAACGACGTCACAACATAAACACGAAGCACATTGATGACGTCACAGTAGCTTAATCTCGAAGCATTTTGATGACATCACAGCAGCAAAATCATTGGCCATATTGATGACGTCACAGCATGATCTCGGGACATATTAATGATGTCACAACAACATAATCATGGGCCAAATTAATGATGTCACAACTAATGATGTTATGACAAATTATATATGAGACTTATGAAATGATTGTTAGATTTTTTTTTTTTTTTCAAATCATTATCATCATATATTAGAAATGGTGATGATTCTCCTTCTCTCCCTCCCCAACCTCACCTTCCTCTTCCTCCTCTCCTTTTCCTTCAACTTCCTCCTCCTCCTTCTATTCTTTTTTTTCTCTTGTTGTTGTTGTTGTTGTTGTTCCTCTTGTTCTTCTTCGTCTTCTTCTTCTTCCTCCTCTTCTTTCTCTTCTTCTTCCTCCTCTTTCTCTTCTTCTTCTTCTTCTTCTTCTTCTACTTCCTCCTCCTCCTCCTCCTACACCTCCTTCTCTTCTTCTTTTTCATAATTTTCTTCTTGTTCTTCTTCTTCCGCTTCCTCCTCCTCATCTCCACCCTCCTCTCCTTCCTCCTCTTCCTCCCCCCTTTCACCTCCTCTTCCTCCTCTTCCTCCTCCCCTTCCACCTCCTCTTCCTCCTCCCCTTCCACCTCTTATTCCTCCTCTTCCTCCTTCCCTTCCACCTCTTCTTCCTCCTCTTCCTCCTCCCCTTCCACCTCTTCTTCCTCCTCTTCATCCTCCCCTTCCACCTCCTCTTCCTCCTTCCTCCTCCCCTTCCCCCTCCTCTTCCTCCTCTTCCTCCTCCCCTTCCACCTCTTCTTCCTCCTCTTCCTCCTCCCCTTCCACCTCCTCTTCCTCCTCTTCCTCCTCCCCTTCCACCTCCTCTTCCTCCTCTTCCTCCTCCCCTACCCCTCCTCTTCCTCCTCTTCCTCCTCCCCTTCCACCTCCTCTTCCTCCTCTTCCTTCTCCTGCACAGCTGGGCGGCGCGAACGAGTACAGGGCGAGTTCGAATCTCATGAAGGACGACGGCCAGTGCCTCGCCAACAACATCATCTCCTTCTCGAAGCTCATCCTCGACATTAGGGACGAGGAAGGAAACCTGAAGGTGAGATTGTATGTTATATATTTGTTTATTTGTTTATTTATTTATTTATTTATCTATTATATTTTGGGGGAGGGGAGTATGAAAAAGGAACTGACTTCACGAGCGAACAAGAGAGAGGACCCGTGTACACTTTGGTCAGAATTCAAGGTTATATTTCATCTTCCTTTCCTTCGTTTCTTTCTTTTATTTTTGGGACTCTCCTCTTTTCTTTTTTTTTTTCTTTTTTGGAGGAGGAACAATCGGGGAAAGGATGAGAGGAAATGTCTGAAGGCGAGTGAAACGAGAACATTTTCTTTTACTGTCTACTCGTTCCGCGTTCCGTGTTCCAGGTGGCACAGCTCGCGGTGGACCAGGGCGAGGACAAGCTCGACGAAGTGCAGGGGATGCTCTCCGACACGGAAACTAACGAGGAAAACTATAAGGAAAAGATGGCTCGCCAGAACCTGGTTATCATGAACCTGATGTACGACCTCTATCGCAAGACGCGCAAGGACATGGTCGTCATGAAGAGGGTTCTGGACGAGTTCTGCCAGGCTTACTTCTACACCTTCTTCTTGGAGTGTCCGGACGACCTGCGACCTCAGCCGTCCGACGACTATGACTCGCTGCTCTACAAGTTCAGTCAGCTGCAGTTCGAGTCCCTGAACTCCGTGGGGACTCTGGATCCTCCGCCGCAGCCCTTCACGAAGACACTCCTTCTGACGGACCAGAAGGAGAACTGCACGGCGCGGGATCCCTTGTGCCCCATCACGACCTTGCGCCAGCAGGGGACGGTCGACGTGGACTTCAGCGACTGGTGGGGGAGCGAGCTGCTGCACAAGGACCGCGTGCGAGTGGACAGGGTGCGGCTGTACCTTCAGGGGACCGGGGAGGACTTCGTGGTGCTGCAGGTGACGCAGCCCGCCGTCTTCAACGACACGTACCTTGGCGAAGTGTACACCTTCATCGGGCCGGCCTCCCAGTGCTTCGTCATGTACGAGGACGCGGCCCACGCGACCATGAGCGGGGCCTCCTACAACACCGACTGCTCCACGCACGCCAACTACGACCAGTTCTACAGCAGGGCCACGCCGTTCGGAAGCTACTCGGTGACGCCAGTAGGGCCGACCGCGGCTGCAGCGACCTCTGCCATGGAGGTGCTCCTCGAAGGCTCCTGGATGCCCAGGACAAGAATAAAAGCCTCAGCTTAAGGGACGTTAGTTGGAAAATCTAAGGAAATTTCCCCTCAACCTGCGTGTATCCTTCATATTTTACAGGTCATTCTGTCAGATTCCTGATTTCAGAATAGCTCTTGCAATACGATTCTAAGAAAAAATATATATCTATATATATGAATGTAATATCAAAACTTAACAGCCATAATCACTCAGGACAGAAATATAGATGGAAGTTAAAAGCGAACGTAATAATAATAATGAAAATCGTAATAAAGATAATACCAATGCTAATCTGGATAATAAACAGATAAACAACGAATATGATGTTGATAATTAGGATTACAAAAAAGACAATAATAATAAATAAGATTATGATAATGATAAAAAACTAAAACTTTTGATGATAAGGATGATAATGAGGATAACAATAATGATGATAATGATAATGATAATAATAAAGATGATAATAACACTAATAATAATAAATGATGATTGTGATAATGATAATGGCGACGATGATGATGATGATGATAAAGATAATAACGAAAATAATAATAATAATATTATTATTAATAATGTAGAAAATAATAACAATAATATTGAAAAATAAGGATAGCAACAATAATAATGAGAAAAATAATAACAATACCTTTAGTAAAAACAATGATAATGATGATGATGATGATGATGATGATGATGATGATGATGATGATGATGATGATGATGATGATGATGATGATGATGATAATAATAATAATAATAATAAGGATAATAATAGTAATAATAATAATAATAGAATAATAATAATGATAATGATGACGATGATAATGATGATCATAATGATGATGATGATGATGATGATGATGATGATGATGATGATGATGATGATGATGATGATAATAATAATAATAGTAATAAAGATAGTAATGATAATAATAATAACGATAAACATAACAATAGTAATGTTATCAATCATAATCAATAATAATATTAATGATAATGATGATGATAATAAAAAGTAACAAGGATAGTAATAATCATAATAATAGCAATAAAAATTATGACAAAAAATGATAACAATATATATAGTAATATCAATGATAATGATAATAATATTGATAATAATAGTAATGATAATAATAATATTGATAATAATAGTAATGATAATAATAAAACTGATAATAATAGTAATTATAATGATAATGAGGGTGAAAATTTAAAAATTTGATAATAATGACAATGATAATAACAATAATGAAAATAATAATATTATCAATTATAATAAAAATAATAGTGATACTGACCATACTTGGAGACGCAAGAGAGAAGGAGAAAGAACAATGAAAAGAGAAAACTGAGAAAGTAGATATAGGATGGACGGAACTACTCACCCCACGTACGTATATGAGCGTGAAAGTAGGTTAATGACGTAATCAATGACGTAACCAATGACCATGACGTAATCAATAACCGGAATCATTAATGATGGCTAGCACCCACACCTTACGGTCGTACATGGTGCATCATAACAGAAAGTAGACATTATTAAAGTGATTATCATAGGATGGACAGAACGCGACACCCCACGTATGTACATGAGTGTGAAAGTAGGTTTACACACATACATACATACCTGGAGGGCGCCGCTCCCACTCCTCACTTCCTCTCTAAAACAATATGTCAGGTGTCACAGATCACCCCCCACCACCTCCTACCCCACCCCATCAGCACCCCCTCTCCCATACCCTCCCTCCCCGCATCGCAATATTCATCATGTTTAAACTTGTAACTGGATCGATAATTGACCCTGTTACAGACAGGTGATCAGCCTTTCCAGTGAACGAGACTATCATAACCCAACCCGATGACAGGTGCTATAGATGACCCACCTCCATCAGCACCCCCCCCCCTGCCCCACCCCTCACCCTTCACACCACGATATTCATCATGTTTGAACTTGTAACTGAACCAATAATTGACCCTGTTCGAGACGAGTGATCACCCCTCCTAATTCATCATAATCCATAAATGTCCCTCTAATGATGCCTAACACGCTCATCTGAAAGATGTCATACCCCCTCCCCTCCTCTCCAAAGCAATAATAAGAATAAGAATAAGAGGAAGAAGCACACAAACAAGCAAACATGCATCCAGCAGCTGACATACACGAAGTCCGAGAACAGGGGACCCCTCCTTACCTTCCTACTGCCCAGACCCACATTCCCAGACACAGCGTGCTCACCTACGAGCCACCGAGAGAGGGTAAAATAGATATTCTCAGCTGCTCTCCGGATGCGATACGGGTCAAGGATATTGATCTAAAAGGAATCATGCGTATTTATTCGATAATTACACTTATCCTTCCGGCATGTCTTAAATCGCCAAAGCATCCCAATATTACGAATTCGCTGTAACCACTTGACTACCGCGGCAGTCATCAAAGTAATTACTATAGTTATTACTGTTGCTATTTTTATCATTTTAATTATCACGAACTTTACAATCATATCATTATTATAATTATATTTTTATTTAGCGGAGGAATTATAATCGATATGAGGAGTCAACAGCAATATTAACAAGAAATAAATTTTACGAGCAGTTTTTTTTATGACTTTCTTGTTTTCTGTTTTTTCTTTATTTTCTCTCTTTATAAGTTTCTTGTTTAGTTTTCTTTGCAGATGCGTTCAAATATGATAATGTAAATTGTAATGATGATAATAACGGCGAAGATAATGATAATGGAAATAAGGACAATGTTGGTGACAATAATAATAATTTTAATAATAGTAATAATAATAAAATCTAAATAATCTATCAACTCTAACGCAAGTGTTATTCTCGCCACAAAAGATATTTGAAAAAGCGTAGGAAACAAAAAATATTTACCAAAGGTAAGAGAAACGAGAAAAAAGACAACGAACTAGGAAAGAAAATGTAAAAGCAAATATTCTACTAAGCATTGCACTTGTTATTTACTTAATCTGATTTCTCTCCTTCCCATGTGCTCCAATTCAATTAACTTGGTTGCTTGTCCACTTCATTTACACCCGTCTATGAATGTGTTCCCTCCCTCTCCCCCCCCCTCTCCCTCCCTCTCCCTCCCCCTCCCTCCCCCTCCCTCCCTCTCCCTCCCCCTCCCTCCCCCTGTTCTCCATTCTCGACCGAGAACGACCGAAACAGACTAAGAAAAGACAGAGAACGACGGATATAGGTAAAGTGAGTGAGTGGGTGAGTGATTAACATTATCATCATGATTATTACTATTATCAAGACTGTTTGCCACTCTTAAAGTCTGGTTTGTCCCAAGGACCACAATGATTGTGGGAACGGAAAATGCAAACGAGCATGCAAATAAAAATTATGAACCTTTCGGTAATTATGATGATATACTAACTTTATTCAAGTATGTATAGACAATACAGACACAATGCAATCGAAAAGACTTATGAACAGCAAACAAGAAAAAGAGAAATTGGGTTTCAGATAAATACTAAATATTGGCTTCATGATTGCAAGTCGTCGGTAACAATGGATGAAAATGTTGCATTCAATTTATTATCATCCCTTTCTGTGTAATTGTGCGTGTGTAAATTCCAACACAACATGCCTTTTCAGTGTTGCGTACATTCATTTTATTTGTATATCTATTTGGAAATTGCAGACCAGGTTAGACTTGTAACATTGTCAAAAAAGTATTCTTTTCAACAAAACAGCTACCGAGTCGGTCAACCAGAACCAGCAATTGAAGAATCAAGTATTATAATCAAGTGGCCTGTTGCTGCCTTTCTGCATAGCTGCCACCAAGATCTAAAGAAATATATCAGAAATCGGTGTTTTTATATTTCTAACTCCGTTTCAGACACGACGCAGCTCAATATAGTATGTAAATTAGGTAGTTCTCTATTGCACATTTCAATGATAACTAAAGGGTTATTATTCAAAGAAAGCGTATATTTAACACAGATAATAAAAAAATCAAACAAGCGTTACTCTTTTCGTAGTAAATGTCATTTCATTTTCATCTTATCGTCTGTTACTTTTTTTTTGTTATTCGTTTGTTATTATCTTTATTCTATTGTTATTCCTTGATTTTTTTTCTCTTTTTTTTTTTTTGGGGGGGGGGGTATTTTTGTTGCTGATCTTATGATTATAATAACGTTATTCGAACACCAATGATAATAAAAGAGCATCGACGGAGGGATTCTGGGCGGGGAAAAGCGCCTATTTAGTTATTTATTCAGGTATCATTGTTGTTGCTATTATGTATTATTATTATTGTTGTTTTTATTATGAATTACTGTTTGCTTTTATTGTGAATAATTGTTATTGTTATTGTTATTATTATCATTATAGTTATTATGGATTATTATTGTTTTATTGTGAATTATTATTATTGCTATTATTATTATTACTATTACTATTAGTATTATTGTTGTTTTGTTGTTGTTA
>NC_061827.1:811783-816783 GCF_019202785.1 Penaeus chinensis | reverse complement strand
CTCCTGTTGCACCTCGCGTCGCCCCGCCCTGCTTCCTTTCCTTCTCGTCGCCCCGCCTCCTATGCTCCCCATGCCCCCCCCCCCCCTCCTCGCCCCGCCCCTTCTCTTCCGTGGTCGCCCCGCCTCCTCTCCTCCCCATGGCCCCTCCCCTTTCTCTCGGCGGTCGCCCCGCCTTCTCTGCTCCTCCTTCGCTCCGCCTCCTCTCCTCCCCCTCGCCCCCCCCTCCCTTCTCTCCGCCGTCACCCCGCCTCCTCTCTTCCTGTCGCCCCCCCCCCCCTCCTCCTCTCCTCACCCTCATCCCGTCTCCCAGGACCAAACACCCACTTTCTTCCCCCAACACTTAAGAATGGGAAAAAAAAACTCTTTCAATGAAGGAAAGACGGATCTGGATTTGTCCGAGAGAAAATGGATCAATGTGTTTCCGTGTATGAAATGAGGTAGGATTTACGAGGGAGAAAATTGCGGATTTAAGAGAAGGAAGGAAACATGTGGGGGGGGGGGGATGGGATTAAGGGGTGACTAATGGGGAGGAGAAGGCGGGTGTATGAGGAGGGGACAGATCTATGAGGGGTTGGAATCATTTACGAGGAGGAGAGACAGAATTATGAGGAGGGGAGGACAGAATAGGGGAGGGAAGCATAATGAGATGGAGAAGACAGAATTATAAGGAGGGGAGGAAATAATAATAAAGAGGAGGAGAGGACAGAATTATGAGAAGGGGAAGGAATAACAATAATGAGGAGAGGACGGAATTATGAGAAGGGGAGGGAAGAAGAATAATGAGGAGGAAAGGACAGAATCATGAGAAGAGGAGGACAGATTTATAAGGAGTAAATGACTGAGTTATGGGGAGAAAGCGTAGGTTTAAGGGGCGGATAGGATAGATTTATGGGGGAGAAAATATCGGATTTATGGCTAAGAATGGCAGATGTATGGGAGGAGGAAAGGATGGATTTATAGGGAGGGAAGGACAAAGTGAAACGGGTGGGGGGGGGGGGATATCCCCAGAAAAATACGGAAGAAAATGATGCAGTTGGGGGAAAAGGGGATTTGCGACAAAGAATGGGTAGATTTAGGGGGAGAAGTGATGAGCGGGTTAATGGGGAGGAGGCCTGTTTATGGGGGAAAGTTGGAGATTTATGGAACATGAGAAGACGGATTTATGGGAGAAGAATGCAAAAGAAATTTTTATGGAGAAGAAATTTAAGAATCTAAGTATTTATGTTTGTTTATTTGCTTCTGTGTGTGTGTGAATGAACACATACAAGTAAACATCTATACATGCATAAGTGCTCATACGCACACATACAAACGCAAATTCCCACGTAGGTAAATACAACATATGAATCCCTATCTGTCCTCATAAGGCTCACCCCTCGCCTATTCGCGCAGATCCTTCTGGGCGCCCTCCTGGCGTCGCCGCAGCAGGCTTCAGGAGAGGCGTGTCCTTGCACCTGGTCGACCACGGACTCTGCCCTCTCCTGCCGTGACCTCGGTCTCCAGCGCGTCCCCAGGGATTGCTTCCTGGACCATCCCGATACCGTCAGTCTCGACCTCTCGGGCAACAGCATCGAAAGCCTTTTCGAGGACGACTTCTCTGGGCTGGACGCCATCGAGGCTCTCTGGCTCAGTCGGAACAAGATCTCCAGTCTCCACTCGCGGACGTTCTGGAACCTGAGTGCATTGACTGAGCTGCATTTGGACCAGAATGCCCTGGAGGTGCTTCCAGAGGGCATGCTCGCCTACCAGCCAAGTATTCGGGAATTCTCCATCGACAACAACAATCTGATTGAATTGCCACTGACGCTTTTCGCCGACGGCCTACAAGAACCAGTGACGCTCAATTTAACAAGCAACTACCTGCGCGTTGTTCCTTGCTCTGCTGTGTCTCCCCTGCCGGGCAACAGCAATGTGCCAGCTGACTCCGTCCAGATCTGGGCTCAGCACGAGGAGGAGATCGCCAGCTGTTCCTTCCTGAACCTGCCTGCTCTGGTTAGCCTGTGCATGCCCATTGATGTCCGCTCCAACAGCATTGACTGCACGGCGCTGCACGAGCCTTTCTCGCCTCTCAAGGCCTTCCTGGCGGAGAGTGAGAGCCGCCGCTTCTACAACGGGACGGACCACATAGTGTTTAGTGCGGATGTGGACGACCTGATGGGCGAGCCTCCGTCGCACGTCAGCTGCCTCCCTGACGATCTGGATGTCGCAGGGTCCTTTCTGGTTTTCCATCGCTACACTCCTGACCTCCACCTCGAGGGTCTTTTCTTTGACCTGGCTGACCTTCCAAGCCACACCTCAGAGCTGACTAACTCGGTCACCATCATAGCTGACACGGTGGTTCTGACATGGCCCATCCCGCCTCTGCGCTACCGCCTCACGGTCTCCGCTCGCAATGTAGTGCTTGCTCACCCTATCCTGATGGAGGCGCCGACGACGCTCTACCCTCCCGCAACTACCGAAACGTTCTACCAGCTGCAGGTGTCGGCGGGGCGCGTCAATGGCGTGACGGTGATCCAGTACGAACACGGGCTGCTGACCGTGCGGCTGCTGGACGGGGCCGACGTCGTGGCCAAACGCAGCTGCCAGCCTCTGCCCGAGTACAACGAGGATGAGGTGCGTGAGTGGGTGAGTGCCAGGCAGCTGTGGCTGACCGTGTACTGCAGCTCCACTCTGCGGGAGTCTGACGAGCGTGAGACCCTGCTGTATGCCAGGGACCTCGCCTCCTTCGTCACCAGACTGACTACAAATTGGACCAAAGTTGACATGGTGGGCACGAACCAGAGAGCAACAAACCTGCTGTATGACATAAATGCCGCGCTTTCAAATTTGATCCTTCCCCGCAATGTACCTTACCTCAGTGTCAGCGTTTATGCCGAGATGGTTCCCTACCTGGCAGACAGCATCGCTGTCTACAAGGAAGCTTACGACGACCTGAGAAGAAAGCTTATGGTAAATGCTGAGCGACTCTTCGATATGAACATTCATTTCGAGGAGCGAAAAGCTGACCTGGAGTTCATGCAGAGCAATGCACAGCGCGCAATCGAGATGGCGGAGGAGGTGCACAGCGTCCATTCTGCTCAGCTGCAGAACCACGTGTCCTGGGCCATCAACAACTGGAAGGCCATCATGGACATCTATGAAAACGTCTTGGCCTCAAGACCCCAAGTCAATGACGCTGTGGATCGGGCAGAAGCAGGCCTCCGGGCGTACAAACGGCAGCAACGGTTTATTTCGTTTTTAAATGTCGGCACAACTTTCGCTCGCTGTATCATGGGCTTTCCTGGAGGCACGATTGGAGTCATAAGTAACGTCGGGGAGATCGTGTCAAATGCTTTCGAGTTCAAGTCATTCGATGAAACCATGGAGGAAATAACAGAGAAGATCGAAGCCGTTAATGTCATGATGGTCAAAACAGAAAACTTCATGTCCACCGTGCCGCCCCTCCCGCCTTCGGACGGGGACCAGCTGGCCTGGATCATGACCTTCAACGACAGCGAGACACTGTACGCGATCGCAAGGCAAGCCGGGGTCACTGCAGACCAGTGGGAGTCTGCGGGAGTTTACTCCATCAAGTGTCTTGCAGATGAAGACTTTTCTGACAAAGTTGACGGCGTGAAGAACCTCAAGATGAAGCTAAACGAACTGCGCGTGTGGAGCCAGGCCCTGGCGGAGCAGGTCCAGGCGTTCTGCGAGTACGTGGCGTCCGTGCTGGAGGAGATGACCAACCTGGCCGAGGACGCCGCGGCCGTAGAGGAGGGCAACGCGTCCCTCGACAATGTCAACGGAATGCTGGTCGACGAGGCGGTCACGGAGGAGAACTACAAGGAGCACATCGTGGAGCAGAACCTTGCAGTCTTGGACGTCATGATGAAGCTCTTCCTCAAATCCCGCTCTGACATTCTGGCCATCAATGTCATCCTGCACGAGTACTGCAGCGCTTACTTCTACGCCTTCTTCAAGGAGTGCGACCCCGCCAACAGCCCCTCCCTCTGGGATAACTACGACACCATCCTCTACAAACTGAACAAGATCCAGTTCGAATCCTTGAACTCCATCAGCTCCCTGAGCCCGCCTCCGCAGCCCTTCCAGAAGACCATCCGTGTGCTGGACTCGGACTCCGGTTGCGAGGGCGGCGCCGCCACCTCCGAGGGCGCCGCGTGCCCCGTGTCCGCCCTCGCCTTCAGCGGCTCCACCTCCTTCAACCTGGCGGAGTACTGGGGCGCCGGCCTCTCCTTCGGCGCCAGGATCAGGATGGACCTACTCAGGATTTACCTCGAGGGACTCCACGAAAACACCGTGAGTTGAAGCACTCTCCGACTTTCTATAACAGGCATAGATCTATAACAGAGCAAATTGGCGAGTGTCCGTAGGCGTGATCTGATGACTCGGAAGGAATATTACTTTCTTGGTATAAATTTAGTATGCTTAAGTAATTTCTTGATATCACGTGTCTTCTTCATACGACCTTTAATTACGCATCGCATCTAACTCTCCAAAATAAATCATAATAAAATATGAGTATATGTACAGTCACAAATGTAAGGATATTAGTACACTTCTCAGAGACTAATTTCGGCTTCACTGTGGCAGGTGACCATCGACGTGAAAAGACCAGCCATCTTCAACGACACGTACAAGGGCCAAGAGTTCACCTTCCGAGGCCACTTGGAGGAGTGCCGCGTCAAGTACGAGGAAACAGGTAGGTCTGGCTCGAGCGCTGCGCCACTACGGAAGAGGAGGGAGGAAGGGGGGAGGGGAGAGAGGAAGGGAAGGGAAAGGGGGGGGAGAGGAGGAGAGGGAGAGGGAAGGAGGGAGAGAGGGGAGGGAGGGAAGGGGGAGAAAGGGAGAGAGGAAGGGAGGAAGGGGGGGAGGGGAGGGATGGAAGAAGGGAAGGGAAAGGGGGGGGGGGAGAGGAGGAGAGGGAGAGGGAAGGAGGGAGGGAGGGGAGAGAGGGAAGGGGGAGAAAGGGAGAGAGGGAGGGAGGAATGGGGGAGGGGAGA
>NC_061827.1:801783-809283 GCF_019202785.1 Penaeus chinensis | reverse complement strand
ATAAATGAAATAGAAATGTGTGATGAGATAAACAGAGATAAATAAACAAGAGGGAGAAATATAGGTTTTGGAAAGCATCAAAAAGTTTATTGTAAATGTACAACTTAAAATAATAACATTTAAAATAATAAGGATCATAAATATGATAATGCTTTCTTCAATAGTAATATCAAATACACTAATGGTAATGTTAATAACAATAATAATAATAATAATAATAATAATAATAATAATGATAATAATAATAATAAATATGATAAAAATCATAATAATAATGATCATAATAATCATAATAATAATAATAACCAAAAATAAAGATATTAAAAAATATATATATATATATGATAATTATAATAACAACAAAAATAACAATGACATTAATGATGGTGATAATAATAGAAAAAAAAAAAAAACAGTAAAGCTAATAATAGCAATAGAAGTATTAGTAATGATAATAATAATAACACTGATAACAATAAAAAGATCATAATAATGGTAAAAATCGTAATGAATATGATACAATTCCAGAAACAGCAATAACAATAATTATCACCATGGCAACGCTGAGCAAATATTCCTAAAACACCAATTCATTGACGAAAAACATAAAACAAACAGAAGCAACACAGGTGAGCAAGAACTTTTTTATGATTTCAAATGAATGGACAGAGCAATCCGTTTCCAGCTTTGTGCCTTCACCTATTCCCGTCTCCTCTTAAAGTAGCATTTTATACCAACTATTAATCAAGTCGAATATCTATTCCTATTCAGTCAATAAGTTATTTGCTACTCAACATTCCCTTGCAATTCAAAATTAAGTCTTTAGTCAATATTTTACTCTAATTTCAATTAATATTCATTGTCATTCACTATACTCCCATTGCACCTTTATTTAACATATTGAGCACAATTATATATATCTTAGTTGGGTGAAGAAAAGACTGGAGGGACAAATCGTAAATGTATTTTCTTAAAAATAATATTCACGGAAAATGAGATAGGAAAGGACATTAGAAATTAAATAAAAACAATGTAAATTTACAAACGCATGTAGCAAAATCCAACACTTTGTTTTTAGAAAAATAAATATTTACAATAATGTACATGAGGAATCAGAAGCCGTATTTTGCCTGGGTTTGCATTTTAGTCATTCGGTTTTGAGCCCAATTGTTCTTGAGTTCCAGCTCTCTCTCCTTGGCCTGGTGAGCCAGGAAGGTGATCTGGTGCTTCTGCTTAGTTCTCTGTGAGGGCATCCCCTCCCTCTTCTTGCTGAAGCTCTGCGTTGGCTTCTCTTCTGTCAGGGCCTTTGTCATCCACTCATCCCGTGTAAGCAAGGCATCATCCGCACTCACATCAATGAAGTTGATGGCCTCCCCCTTGCCGCGCCGCTTCCCTGTCAAACGCAGCATTGCCTCATGGTCGAAGGATGCTGGCTGTGGGGTCTGCTCCTCCAGCTCATTAACTGGATAGAAGTCCTGCTTCTCATTATGAGTTTGATACGCATTGTCTGTGTATGCATGCGCGGATGCCACAGGTTCATTGATTCTATCTTCAGGCAGGTTCTGAGAAGCAGGCGTTCTAGAAACTGGAGGCTCAACGTCTGGTGCAGTTGAAATTGAGGGGACCGCTCTACCCAGGGTAGCTGGATCAGGTGCGGTCTCCGTGAGTGAAAAGAAATCAGAAGACCCACCAGTCTCTGCTTCTTCATCAGAGTCATTTGCTTCCACCAAAGGCTTAACATGCATTGGTGCCTTTCTTGGCTTCTTTGGCAGTGGTTCAGTAGGTCTTTTGGTGAGGATATGGGGCACGAGTGAGCGTTTTGTCTCCTTCACTGCCAAATTTTTAGGCTCGGGCAACACTGCAAAGAGCCCTGTTCCCAGAGATGAGGGTTGGACCTTCTTGCGCTCAGGTACCTCTTTCTCTTCCTCCTCCTCCTCCTCAGCAAACTGAAAAAAGAGAAATAAGCAGAATAAGATGGCTTGTCTGGAAGAGTTTTGAAACTTTGTTCATGGTATAACAGATTAATGCCTGATTGTAAATTAATATCTTTATGTATTCGTACATGTATGCCCTCTAATTATTTGACCCACTGCCAATGGGGATGGCATGTACACACATTTGCCCAGTGTGAGTTTATTAATTGTGTTTACACACAGTTGGCTCTACAAGTCACATAGATGGCTCTACAGGTATTATGTCACCAAGGAGTCAATTACTAGTCCTACCTATCCCACTGGTTTACCCTATTCCTTGACTTTTGGGAAAAAATAACTTTATATTACTATTAGTATTGTTAATTGCATCCAAAATTATTATAATGCCAAAAATGATAACAGAACTGATATTAATAGCATTAGAAAAAAAGTATTTGTGGAGCCATCTTTGTGTAAAGACATTTCACATAACAAAGCTACAGTGAACATTACATGATACCAGTGGCACTGGATTAAGCAATATGATCAACTCAATTACACACACATGCATGCATGCACGCGCGCGCACGCACACACACACACACACACACACACACACACACACACACACACACACACACACACACACACACACACACACACACACACACACACACACACACACACACACACACACACACACACACACACACACACACACACACACACACACACACACACACACACACACACACACACACACACACACACTTTTATGATGTACAAATAATGTACAAATAATATTAATAAAACATAACCACAACAGACAATACATATAGCCAGCATCAATGGGTTAATATTAAGTATATTATATAATGTAGATCTTGACTGTACATGCACATTTAGCATTAAATCTAGCTCGTTATTTCAGTAAATAAAAATGCTTATCTAAAGTGAACATATGACTATAATGCTTCTTCAGCTCAATGAAATACTTTAGCTAAATGTATTCAACCTAATAATTAGCGTCTTAGCACTAGAATTCTGGCCGAATGGTGGGCGACAGGCATGTCTCATTAAAATGAAAAATATACACCTTAGAAAATGGCTAAACAGCAAAAAAAAAGTAATAATAAAAATTCAAAATGCAAAAACATTATAAAGCACTAGCATTCGGATGTAATCAGTATTATGCTAAGATAGGCTTCTCCTACTATTTTAGGAACTATCATACTTAGTTGGTTTCTGAAAAAACAAGTGTTGTAAAGGGAAACTAAAAATAAGTCATGAATCAATCCTTAGGTGTAAACCCTATTAATAATAAATAAAATTAATATATATTCTGTATCTCCTTTATCTGTGCAGCTACTTCCGAGACATCTTACAGTGTGTATTGCATATCTCCTGTTGTTGAAGCAATTTTTCATATTCTAATGGTCAAAGAATGTGAAAGCAAAACAAAAAATAAGGGAACAAAGGTCCTAGATTTTAAGTTATTGATCCCCTGACAACTATGCTGCTCTCTTCGCAGCAAGACTGAAGAGGATATATGAAGAGAATGCAACCAATTTAATAACTAGAAAAAGTTCTTGGTTGGTAATGGCATTTTTCCATTCTTAAAGTCAAGTTATCTATATGACAAAAAGTAGAGCCTACAGAAACAATCATTCATCACTGAATTTCAAACAGCTTGTGTATGAATTTTTTTTTCTCTTTGGTCAATAAGATCCTGACATCTTACTGATCTGGCAACTAATCATTACATAATAAAACATGCTGCTGCATTCCCTTATCTGGCATGTTATCATAATGTTTTATTCCCAATCAAATTTTCTTCAAAGAATTTCTAAACAGTTACACTTGCTTGCTCTGTTTTGCAGAAAATATTTTATTCCTACCTTCAGCTATTCATGTAGGTTCTAATTATATCAGTATCAAATCTATTACCTCTTCACTCTTTAATTACTACTCCTCTTGTATATAACAAATTTTAATTAATTTGTGACATAAATGGTGAGTATTTTAATAATTTCCGCACATAACCATTTTGGTAAAGGCTAAATAATACAAAAGGACTGCACCAGCTGCAGAAAAATGGTAATTGGAAGTGAAACCAAGGATAAAGCCCCTGGCTTGGGAAATACTGCAATTAGTAGGAAGTTAGGAAACATAGGTGAGGTTAATGGTGGGAGAGGGAGAAAGAGCCCAGAGACAAGTGGTGAAGTATTCATACTAGCAAAAGCTCACAATCAAATCTGTAATGTAATTATAATTCTATCGGGTAAATACTTGTGTATTAATGTTTAATTATTTTTATGTGATCATCCTGATCATTTACATATTATTTCTTCAAGTAAAACAAGCAGAAAAAAATGCATTCTCAATTTCATATATGCAAAATATTTCACTTGAAATTTATTGAATTTACAGTGTGTTATCCCTTATTTTGTTATCAGAACCACCATAAACTGGGAGAGTGTTATGCAAAATTTACAAAGGCAATTTATTTTGCCTTGAAAAGCATGTTCAAATGATACCTGAAAGAAAGAAATTGTTGCAAAAATAAAAGCATACTAACTATAATGGAAATACTCCAGTAAAAAAAAGTCCTTAATTTTCAAAATTACAAAAATGCATCATTAATTATTTGTTCAAATACTTGGGTTAAGTTTAATTGTGATAATAAAAGCTGACAGTCATTTTACACAATACCTCCACAATGATTTTGGTATCAACGGATTCCTTTCACCTTCTCTAGTACACATATATGTTGGAATGATGCAGCAGAGCCCCCCAAAGCCCACACATTCTTGGCCACAATTGCAGGGGAGGGCATGAAAGGTAATGGAAATTGCAGGGTAAAATATGAATAATATACACAGAATCAATCTCTATATTGTCTAATGTAGTGGGCTGTGCCACCTGCAACACTCTCTGCCCAGGAAACACAAAATCCTCAACATATTCACAGTAGGAGATATCATTGGACAAGCTCGGCATCAGGCGCTCCCGCATGTTGGTCGTGTGCTCTACCCTGCTGTGAATACATGGAGGATTTTTTGTTTTTCTGGGTGGGGGTTGCCAGGAGCACAGCCACCTGCATTAGACAAGACAGTGACTGATTCTGTGTATATTACACATATTTTACCCTGCAATTTCCCAGGTCACTTCCACTCCCTTCCCTGCTATCAGGACCAAGATTGTCACTAATGGGGTGCATTTCCATAACATAATTTTTATATATTTGTATGGTACCGAATGTGAAGAATCCCATCGATACCAAAATCGTGGCAATCAGTTATGCAAAAGTATTGTGTAAAATTACCAAGGTAACGAATGCCTGAACGCAGAAAGCTTTACCTCAGAAAGGGACGGAATAATGAATTGTATTTTCTTCTTCTCCTTCTTCTTTTTAGTTGTAACAGACACACTGGACGCACTGCTGATCTTCGAGTCACCGCCCTCCTCCTTTATCTTCTGGGTGACCTTCCAAGTGTCCACGGTCGGCACATCCGTCACCTCATCCACCTCCTCGCCCAAGGGGACACTGGCCGCCTGAGTGCCGGCGATCGGCTTGGCACGAGGAATGGAAGCCAGCAGACCCGTCCTTGCTCCCGTCGTGACATCCTCGTCGAAGTCTACGATGTCCTCCACGCCTCCGCGGGCCGCCTCTGCCTTGGGGTCGGCCTTGGGGTCGGCCTCGGGATCGATCTGGGCCCCGGCCCGCCCCTTCTCGCTGCTCTCCGACGCCTGCTTGGCCTTGCTTTCACCGTTGACGATGACTTTGGGGGGCTCCTCGACATCCTCCGAGTCACTGGCTAGGTCGCTGTCGTCGCTGTATGCAACAAGGGCCATTGCAAGACCGTATTTTGCTCCTTTGCATGTGTTGCGATTGTTTACTCGGGTGCGTTCGGACACGTTAGAAGTAGTATGTCTTTTGTTGAATTCAAACCTCGCAGTTATCTATACATGTCGGCTTCAATTTTATCGTGAGATATATGTTTTCGTTTAAAAAGTAATAATGGTATGATAACTTCCGTTAATTCGAAAGAATAAATTTAGCAATCATTATGTTTTGAAATATACATGAATGCATTCGGACGCATTCAAAACACAACTTGTTGGTTCTTTTCTACGCTTTAAAATTACGCTTTAAAATTACTATATGTTAAACATCGACTACTGAACACAACATAGGAGTAAATGATAGTATAAGGTCAATTAAAACTAATTTGTGTATCTGATAATAACAAACATATTCCAGAATACTTTACGCGTGTTTGGACTACATTTGCGTTTCCTCTCGTTTCAAGCTAAAGGATATTTCGTAGAATTCCTTCTTAATAATTTAGATGCATGCCAAATGAACTAACAAATAATCCGTCGCAGTCTATAATGGTTTGATGTAATGTATTCAGTTTGGAAGGAGGAGCGTCGGAGGCCGAGCGGTCGCCATGGCAACGCCCAGGTGAGGAACGCCAGAAAGGTTACGTGTTGCCCCGTGGTTCAGTCTTCCATTGTGCTCGTTTTTCGCCTGAGTCGGATAACGTATCTGTTCCAGGGGATCGCCAGTGCTCCCCAGATGTACAACATTCATTCCTAGCGAGAGGAAAGACATTACTGAAGTGTCTGTTGTGGTGTTTCCGAAGAGCTTTCCAGACTTGTAGCAGGCCAAGGTCACACTCGCTATAACAATAATAAACCTGCAGCTGGCTTTATATTGAAGAAGTCTGGCGGTGAGAATATCTATGCCTTAAGTGAGTGCAATGCTTTACGAAAATTGTCATTCGTGTTGCATTTACAACTGTTTCGACAACCTTAGAGCGAAATATGAGCAAAGCACACATGGCGTTCAAATCACCCCTTTCCACTTCGGTTTATGCAGACTGTGAAGTTTTACACCCATGAAATAAGCTCCTGGGCATTCAAAATTATAGTTTAATTGGTATAGAAATTCTTGAATGTTTATGAAAAGGAACTGCCTGTGGAATTTGGTAATAGGAATCGCCTCCTCCGTCATGGCCTGGATGCCCAGGACACGGCTGTGCTGCCAGCCCGCTGGCCTGCTTTTCTTGTGTGTTAGTGTGGGCGTCTTCATGGTGGTGAGAATGTGGGAAAACCTTCTTCCAAATGCCCCCGCCCTCCCGCCCACGCCCCTCAGTGCCAGCCCTCTCTACCCGTCCCGTCTCCCGCTCCTGGACCTGCAGGACTTCACCTACGTCATCAACAACGACGTGTGCGGCCACGGCAGCGACGTGTTCGCCGTCGTCATCGTGCACACGCACCCTGCCAACCGGGAGGTGCGAGACATTATGCGCGCTCAGATCCCCCAGCAGGACCTGCAGGGTATGGGCGTGCGGCGCGTGTTCCTGCTGGCTCGCGCCGAGTGGCACGACCAGAAGCTGTACCAGCAGACGCCGCAGTCCGACATCGACCGGGAGAACGTGCAGAACCAGGACATCGTGCAGGGCAACTTCAAGGAGCACTATCACAACCTGACGTACAAGCACGTGATGGGACTGCAGTGGGTGACGCGCTACTGCTCGCAGGCCAAGTACATCATCAAGATGGACGACGACATCGTGGT
>NC_061827.1:786783-791783 GCF_019202785.1 Penaeus chinensis | reverse complement strand
GTTTTACTGTCCCTTGGATAGCAAGCGCACAATGGAGAATTGGCAGTATGCTCTTCTTGGCAGTTCCGAGGGACATTTTTTTTTTTTTCTTTTTTTTTTTTTTTCTTAGGAAATCTTTTCTGCGCATTCTGACCTTCCGTGTGAAAGAGCGCAGTACCGGTATCCCGGTGCGTCTCGAAGCACATGTTTTAGTGACCTGTTCTCGTGATCTTTTTCGTTTCACATACCAGAAAAGCCATGTGTTCCTTATATCACAGTAACTCCACTGTCCTCAGCCGACTCCAACAGGCCTACACCTATCATGATGACAAAGTGACCTTAGAACATGCTAATTCAACCCTTATTGCTCGTGAACAATTTCCATGCTATTATTCCAATATCTATGTGTATAACTATGTGTTGGTTATACTCAAAATGTTCGTTAGAAAATACTTATTCTGAATCACAAAGTATATTACTGCTATCATTGTCGATATTCAAATGTCTTTATGATTTGTGAATACTCAGCAATATTTGTCTCCTTATCACGAAGCTTTTTCGTCTTGTAAACACCATAACTCTTCTTACATACAACTGTATATAAGGTACCCTTGTTCCTTCACCACGAAACCACCATGTGACCATATGTATCGGACTTTAATATTCATTCAAATTATTTCATGTTTTCCATTATGAAATGCTCCAAAACGAAGTTTGTTCATAGAAATGTCTGAGCAGTTCAGACAGACCGTTCGCCACAGCGGGCCGGGCAGGTCGCCCGCTCTTCCCTGGGCGCCCCTGCCTTGCCTGTCCTCTGTATCCCACCTACCACACTCCCGTGCAAATAAAACTTAGAAGCAGCAACAACTTTAACTGCACTTCAAGAGCACCACACGAGAGAAAGACAGAGAGATAAGATAAGACCACCACAGTACATTACACATGTTCCGTGGTCCCACCTTGAACAATTTGAGCAAAAAAGGGTCAGGGATTTAAAGACGGCACACTAAAGGGTGCAATGCCCTCAACCATTTTGATATTTTTTTGGATTACCTCTCCCTCATACGTTGTGATGACTCTCTGGGTCATCATTACATTAACCTTCATGCGTCTCGCATGAACTATACGTTTATTGTTTGCAGCCATTTCTTCTGTTTCGATTTCCCATGGGACATCGAACATAGTGACGTTCGTACATTTTCCCTTCTCCAAAAACTTGGCTTTTTCCAGCGCTTCACCACCTGCACCGGTAGTTGTTATATGAGCAAGAATTTGTTCGTTCTTTCATCTGACTTAAATGTTATTTCTCCCAGATTTCATTTGGATTAAGCCGTGTGCTTTCTATCGTTCTTAAAATGCGCGCACAGGTGTCCGAGAGGCGTAGGTTCCACAGAAGCAGATAGCTGCCTCGTTGCTTGTTCCTGCAGCCTCTACGGAGCCCTACCAACACCATAGCTAACCCTCGGTTTCCATTTGTTGTTTCGTCGTCATCGTCCCATCAGTGGTCGCGGTCATTCCCCGACCACGTAGGGGCCGACCTGAGTGCCTGTCCTTTGAAAATATACACACACGGGTCGCCTACGGTGCCTCGCAGCACATCTGGGAATGTGCGTAGGAGCTTTCGCTTTCAATCTTAATTTTGATATTTGTTCTTTGTCACTTTAGAACTTACTGTGTGAACATTATCACAGACCATTTAAGGACAGGTCACGAGAGGACACTATACACGCCCATAACACTGTGGTGTCGTAACGTTAACTGTATATACATGTGTGTGTGTGTGTGTGTGTGTGTGTGTGTGTGTGTGTGTGTGTGTGTGTGTGTGTGTGTGTGTGTGTGTGTGTGTGTGTGTGTGTGTGTGTACATACATATGTATGTATGTATGTATGTGTGTGTGTATATGTGTGTGTATGTATGTATGTATGTATGTATATATATATATATATAATACATATATACATATACATATATACATATATATACATATATACATATATATATTATATACTGCCACTATAGACCAGTGGTTAGAGCACTGGACTCCAACCCTCGTGGTCTCGAGTTAGATTCCCCGTCGCGGCGGTCGTAAAAATGTCTGTTGTAGAGAAAACGACATATCGCCTTGGGAAGTCAAATACAGGTGTCATAGGGGAAGTCGCCGCCGTGGCACAAGTGCTAGCGTGCTGAACCACGGTTGATTAGGAAAGGCATCCAATCAGCCAAGGGTGATTGCCAAATAACACCAGCATTTGACCTCTCAAGGCGATATGTCGTTTTCTCGCCGTGAGATCGGGCTCAAGCCTGATGTGTACACACACACATACACATACACACACACACACACACACACACACACACACACACACACACACACACACACACACACACACACACACACACACACATACACACACACACATACACTTACACTTACACACACACTTACACACACACACAAACAAACACACTTACAAACAAACACACACAAACAAACACACACACAAACACAAACACACAAACACACACACACAAACACACACACACACACACACAAACACACACACACAAACACACACACAAACACACACACAAACACACACACACAAACACACACACAAACACACACACACAAACACACACACACACACACACACACACACACACACACACACACACACACACACACATACATATTATGTGGACACGTACATTCTCTCGCTCTCCCTTCCACCCACCCCTCTTACTCTGACCACAACCCATGCCGACCGAGAAGAAAGGTGCCTTATGGTGCCGGGTCGGGGTGCCAGCTGGATGTAGTGGTGGGTAGTGTTGCCATTAATTTGAAGCCTGGTTACGTATTGTGCATGTCGCGTCTGAATGTTAAGGAAGTACTCGCGATGATACTTTTGTGTAAGAAACAAACGGGTATGAGAGGGGGGGGGGGGGTAAACGGTGAATGAGCAAAGGAGATGGAATGGAGAGAGAGAGAGAGAGGGGGGGGGGGGCAAATGGTGAATGAGCACAGGAGTTGGAATGGGTGAGTGAAAGAGAGAGAGAGGAAAGCTGCAACATAGTTAGACACAATTTTCTAGAAATAAAAACGCGATAGACTGATGACTTGATTTTTTTTTTTTATACCGGGATTAAACTTGTTATAGAGCAAAAGGAAACGCCAAGAACTCGGTCGGCGTGAAATAGTACCAAGAAGGCTGCTTGTCATCGAGATGGAGAAGCCTAAGAGACCCATCCTACTCCCACACTTTGTCCCTCCTCTTCCGACGCGATAGATAGTTTTAAATAATCAATCGATCCCTCCTCTTCCACAAGGGCTCTGACGTTGCAAAGAAATACCCAACAATCACAAATGCAAGAGTGTTCTATTAATATGTTCTCGCAAAAGATCGTTGTAACTGTGCAATTTGGGATGTATTATGAGAAAAAACAAGTTGAAGGCATATCGTATAATAATTCTCGTACAAATGAACATAATTCAGAGATGCACAAAAGAATACATGTAAATATTCTGTCCTCTATGGTATCATTCTTGTTTTCCTGTCAGAACACGTGGAAGATAACCTCAGCGACACTCAGAGCACATGATTTTTACCAGAGCCTTACGTCAGCACTTAGAGCCCCGTTGTTCTACCGTGTCAGCTTGTTTTCCTCTCTACTCAGTATATTTACAATAACGTATCCAAACTCTGTACCTACTCCAAGGATGGCGAGAGTTTAAATACGGCTGACTAGGAACTGTTCAGAGAATTAGCCTAACTCCTAACTTGAACCATAGGACTACATATCTTTGATCCTGCGTCACCTGTTCACGTCACATTGTTAAGTTTCAGACAAAAACTACGTAATACCTAAAGAAAACCTTCGCCTTTTTCATGAAAAATGGTGATGGGCAAAGTACGAGTTTTCAAGTAATCGCAGGTATGGGTACCTAACGTGGCCTACCCGAGATACCCGGGACATTACCCGGGTAATTACCCTTATGTACGACAGACACTAGCCACAAGCGCGCGCCGCACGGTGAAGCCGGAACTCAAGTTAGAACGATTTCTGAGAGGCGAGAGGGTGTATTGGAGTAAGAGAGTGCCGGCCGGAACCAAACCCGGGGCCGAAGATAAAGCGATTGCTAAGAGGCGAGAGGGTGTATCGGAGTGAGTGAGAGCCAGTGCGGCGACAAATATTTATATCATCCTCACTATATTCATTAATGATCGTACGGTACGTATATGCATTCCCTTTACCCGCTGTTTTTACCTTTCCATCATTATGTCCATATTTCAGTAATTATTGCACACCAGTACTCATATTCGAACTTTGGATCTGAATATTTGCCTTAGAATATTTTAAAAAATACCCGACAATTTGTATTTTGTCCCGGGTACCCGTCTGGATACTCAGTACTCAATTACCCGGTTACCCACCCGGGTATCCGCCCGTCATTAATGAAGAGACTAATTGAATAGTAGCACTGCCCGAAAGACAGTATATCTTGATTATGAGAGAAATAGAGAAAAGAGAAAGAAAAAGAAAAAGGGAGAGAGAAAGAGAAATGAGGAGGAGGGAGAGAGAAAGAGAAAGGAGGAGGAGGGAGAGAGAAAAAGAAAGGAGGAGGGAGAGAGAAAGAGAAAGAAGGATAAGGGAGAGAGAAAGATAGAGAAGAGGAAGGAGAGAGAAAGACAAAGAAGAGGAGGGAGAGAGAAAAAAAAGGAAGGGGGGATAGAGTAAGAGAAATTAAGAGGAGGTAGAGAGAAATAAAAAGAAAGAGGGAGAGAGAAAAAGGTTTGTGGTCGGTCTTACGGAGCAGAATTTAAACAAGAGCGAGCCTTGGTGTGGCAACATCTCGCGAAGCACATTTCCATGCAGATGCAGTACTTTTGTCACGGGTCAAGAGTATACCAGTCAAGCGCCAAAGGTTATGAAAAAAGCCTCTCCTGGACATTCCTCACGAGTAACTAACTGGAAATAAAGATAAATCAAAGGAAGGCCAGCCAACGGCGTTCTTCCTCGTC
>NC_061827.1:769283-774283 GCF_019202785.1 Penaeus chinensis | reverse complement strand
GGATGATAGCTTTAACATTTTGTGTTGACAGTAGATGAAAATGATAAAAATTAATAAAAACAGCAAACATACATTTGATACTGGGCACTTCAGGAGGTTGCCATCTTTGTTTCAGTGCTTTTTATGCTAAAAAAAAAAAATAAATAAATAACCAAATAAAACACTTGCTGGAGTTTCCTAGGAACATTCCGAAAAACAAACATGCTATGAGTAACTTGCACACCCCTTCCACCCCCCACCCCAGTATAATGCATCAATTGGGAAGGTCACATACATACACTACTCTTGGAACTTGTTTGTGTAGCCATAAGAAATCAGAAGTCAGTATCACATAGTGTTCTCGGGCATCATAGAGAAGCTGGCAACTTCATTCCCAGTTTATACTCGGGACACAAAGAATTTAAGCACAAAAGATGCTAGAAGGAAGCAGACCACGCTTCTCTTTTCGACAGTAAATGCATGTCAGTCCTTGTCCATTCACTTCAGTCAAACTATATTCCTTCACAAGAAACTGGGTTTAAGATGAAGAGATTGTCCGATGAAGAAGGTGATGATCCTCTCCCATCCATCTTTGCAGAGTGCATAGCTCGATGCTTGTTTTGCCATACTCCAGCAGCCACCCCCTTGAACTCGTGTTGTGCATAATAATTACACTGTGTTTCACTGTGTTGCACATTTTGATTACATCATGTTTCACAACAGAAAATGATTGCATTTCTCTTGTCAGTCAACTTTTGTTTAATGTCTATTATTTATTACTCGCTTCAGTATTGCAGTCGGAAGGAACATATAGACTATGCTTAAGTAAACTACTGAATATCATGATGCCAGTCCAAATTAGACCCCTTTTATAATCTATTTTTATCAATATTGTCGATCTTAATTCGCAAATTCCTTGTACTTAGTATTTTTCTGGTCCATATAAATGATGAGTAACAGGACTTGTGTGTGTGTGTGTGTGTGTGTGTGTGTGTGTGTGTGTGTGTGTGTGTGTGTGTGTGTGTGTGTGTGTGTGTGTGTGTGTGTGTGTGTGTGTGTGTGTGAGAGAGAGAGAGAGAGAGAGAGAGAGAATTACTTGGATCCAATTGGTTAAAGAATGTCCTCCATCCAAGAAAAAGAAAGAAAGAATAAATTTTTAAAAAAAAGACAGACACTACAAGAGCCACTGTACAAGAGAATCAGACCACAGCGTAAGCGCCATTTTGCATGCTCAGATTATTTGTGGTACTTTGTGGTGGCTGATACTGTGTCGTCCTCGCTTCACTATTTATTGGAATGCAGTCAAGCCTGTAATCAGTATATGACCATCATAATCCCAGTTACAATTAGATTTATGTTCACTTGCAATATTTTTAACCAGTGTTTATTCTATTACAACCACAGAGAGTCCATATATTATACTGTTTGCCAAGCACACTTCTATATTATAAGTGTACAATGATGTACATGTGCAAATGAGGCGCACCCACTCTATACATCTGTCAACACAAGGGTCAAGGCATCCCGTTGAGATCCTGTCATGCATGAAAACATAACATTGGCTCCTGGACTATGAAGAGCATGGTCAATCTGACACCAAACAATTAGCTTTGTTGTGCAATTACACACAGTTACATTAGTTAATGTACTTATGTTTGTTTCACTTGCTCCCTTTGTCCCTTCTAGGCGGCAGGAACATCCAGAAGAGAAAGAGTGCAGGGTTGTTGACATTCCTGACAGTAAATATGGAAAGGTGATATCAGGTAAGCCAAGTTCATTTTGTATGTGTAGTTCTTTTCTATAAACCATACAGTTGTGTATATATTTGTATAAGGCAAGCAGTATCCAGTTTTGTTTGTTGTGCCATTCACATACAGCATATGTTTCACAAAATTTTGATTTCTTCTGTACTGGTTGCCCTGCCTGCATAAACCCCAACTTCTTGCATTTGACTGTATTATGTCTAGAGGTCAGTTAAGTGGCACTCCTTTTTTATGAATGCTTATTCTGTTTTTATCTAATATCTATACTGTGAGTGGAGAGAGAGAGAGAGAGAGAGAGAGAGAGAGAGAGAGAGAGAGAGAGAGAGAGAGAGAGAGAGAGAGAGAGAGAGAGAGAGAGAGAGAGAGAAAGAGAGCGAGTGAGCGAGAGAGAGAGAGAGAGAGAGCGCGAGTGAGCGAGTGAGCGAGAGAGAGAGAGCGCGAGTGAGCGAGCCAGTGTGAGCGAAAGCAAGAGAGGGAGAGAGAGAGCGAGAGCAAGAGTGAGAGCGAGAGAGATAGCGAAGGCGCAATGGTCACATCATGAAAAAATTTGTCTTGAGGGGCAGGCGACATGAACACGCAGTCATAGGAAAGTCTGGCTGCGGGCCGGGTGACACCAATCTACCGTCATGAGAAAGACTCCATGAGGGCACAATCCTCTTGAGAAGGTGAATAGATTCATTTGGCAATTTTACATTATTCTCATCAGTAAGCGAGTGTGGAATTTAATGTCCGTGAGCCATGACTGGAAGAGCACCTATACCATGGAGTAGAAAAGAAAGAAAGAAGAAAGAGTTAAATATTTTTATTTTTCTTGCACCGAGTTGTCACTTACCTAGAGATGATATGGAGTCTTTGTAAAGAAAAGTCTATTACCATCTGGATAATACCAATCAAATGACAAATATGGACATTTAAAAATGGCAAAAAAAAAAAAAAAAAAAAAAAAAAAAAAACCCTGAAAAGTCTTGAGTAGAAAAAGAGAAAATAGCATTGCAAATAGGAGGCATAGTCTCCTCACTGCAAATGGGTGTTTGTGCCTGCCCTACAAGCCATGTACCTGGCAGAGAAGCCGCTCACATTAGCCTAATATCCATATTTTGGTCCATGTGATAACTATGAAGCAACCAGATCCAAGGGGTTAATAGACCCAACTTCACCTTATTTCCTAATTTCTTGAATTTTTGGATTTTTATATTTTTTATCTTTTTCCAAGAGTTCTTAATATCAATACTTTTATTATTATTATCATTGATGATATGATAATTATTTTGTTATTAACCTTTTGGACCTGGTGACTTGTGGCTCACATGTGGACTAAAATCCGAGCATCAGTCTTCTGTGGATGATGACTGTCTTGGTGCGTCTAGTAAGCCCAGCTCACACAAATTCATGCCCAATGTCAAGACTTCATGCCTCTTTGCTATGCTATTAGACATGCATAGCAGACATGCCATCCCAGTGTCAGAGGGTTAATGTGTAGCTTTTCTTCCAGATGAGGAGCTAATAGAACGAAGAATCTTCAATGGGGCTCTGCACTACCACTGCAGACTCTGCAATAGTTCTTGCACAGGAGAGGAGAACCTGAACCAACACTTGACTGGTAGACAACATCTGAAAGCAAGAAGGTAAAAAAAAATTTGTTGTTGTTGTTATCATTCTTCAGTGTTCTTTTCAAACCATCTCAAATAATCTGATAGCTTTTATGATTTCCATTTTCTGCTCTGAAGTAGAAATGACTGATATATTTGTTTGAAACTAATGTTTTATGTGATGTCCATGGAAGGAACCGAAACTTCGGAGACCCAGCTGCAGCTTTTCAGACCAACAGTCCTGCAAGCAGGCAAACAACAGCTCCCTTTGCACCAGTACAGACAAATATCCAAGGTAATTTTACATTCCAGTCTTCTTCTTCTCCTCTTCCCTCTTTCTCTTTTTCTCAAGTCTAGATTCTTAAATACAACCCCCTTTGTAGGCATATTTTCTATTAGATTCAGATCTTAATCCTTTGAAAAGAGTCAGTAGTGGTGAAGAACAAAAATGCCAGCTGGAGTTCAGAACTGCAACCAGTCATTCAAGGTCTTGAGTTGTGATTGAGTTTTGTCTTTTCTTATAGTGTGGTTACCCTTAGATTTGACATGTAATCTGCCATCTCCAAGTGAATGCAATAAAAAAATCTTAGTTTGCCACTTAAATAACCCAAATTGAATTTTTAAAAAGTTTAATGTTATATTCTTGTCTATCCAGACCAGTTAACATATGACAGACTAATGGCAGAGAGAGCAGTTGATGGCTACTACTGCGATGTTTGCAATATCTCGTGCACAGGGAAAGAAAACTTTGACCAACATGAAAGAGGAAAGCAACACCAGAAAGCATTAAATAGGTGAGTAAAACTAAAGGCTTGGCTTTTCCTTCTTCCCTCCTTCATTTTATTTGACTTTCTTCTTCTTCTTCCTCATCTTTTTCTTCCTCCTCCTCCTCCTCCTCCTCCTCCTCCTCCTCCTCCTCCTTCAGGTAGATAACATGTTTCAATTATTGTATTGTGTATTCATGTGAGTCACCCACAGGATCCCTTGCCATGACATACTAAATGATCCTTATGAAATGCTATAGGTGAGGGTATTAGTGTTTTCCTTGTGGATTTTTCCATTTCTTCACTACTACTCTTGTGGGATGTATCACAGTAGGAATTATCCATGGAGCCTCATTTGGCTGAAGTCCCACATGCGTATATCCATCATGCCCCTGAGAATATCAGTTGCTCATTTGTCTGCAATTCTGCCATAAGAAACATTTGTCAGGATTTTCATTCAAAGGTCTTAGAACTGCTAAGACCGTTGGATTATGATTAAGTAATATTGCAGATTTAACCAACCTTTTTTCAAGAATGCTTGATAATTCTATTGATTGATCTCATGTCTTCATCATTCTCACTATTAGTTACTTTATATGTCTTTCAGAAGGGCAATAAGTAGAGGTGGGATATCTGCAACACCCACCTCATCCAGAGTTAATGTTAGTCCGTATAGGCTGGTTCCCCCCCAAGTGGGGCAGAATCCCTCTCTCCCAGTTGCTGCTCCCGAGTGTGTACCACCTGTGAGGACTGGGGAGAACAAATCAAAAGGTAATTATATATTTGCTCTAGATAAATTTTTGTTAAGGGACTGTCACTGTCAAGTCTGGGTATCCTATATATGGGACCTAACTTTTTTTTTTTTTTTTTTTTTCTTTTCTTTTTTTTTTTTTTTTTTTACTATT
>NC_061827.1:751783-761783 GCF_019202785.1 Penaeus chinensis | reverse complement strand
GTGAATACGTGCCCTGGTATGCTGGTCCCATTTTCCAGGGGCATGTAGGGTCATGATGCCGACACAGCAGGGCTTTCTCATTGGGAAACTACCCGACAGCATTGGGTTAGGTTGCATTTATAAACATAGATTTTACTTTTGTATTTTTATATATATATTGGAAAAGAGTAAAGTTTTGATATTTTGCAAAGTGATTATCTTGATTATCTTGATTAGCTCTATTAATGGGAGCCCTAGAACCTTGTCATTTCTACTTGGTAATTGATGATATCAAGGTGTAAAATAATGAATTGCCCTTTCCTGGAAATCTTGCCTATTACATTGTCTTCTCAGATTATATTTCAAATTGGTGAATAATTTCCAGAGCCTCTGTACTACACCCCTACCCCCTCATCCTTTATGCCAGCAAATGACCTGTTTTTGTGATACTATTGAGTATAGACTGCAGCAACTGGAGCCATTATTTTCCTTGTACACTCAAACAGGCACAAGAAACCAGTCAAATACTCAAGGTGCCTCAATATTCCCTATGTGTGATATTTATTTAGCCTTCATTAACCCTCCTCTTACACTAGGATGATATTTATTGGGTCCTTTCCTGGACTTTTGATGCCTCCCTTGGGTCAGCTTGGAGCATCTGGAAAGGGTGAAGGGCAGGAAAAAGGTATTTTTTGTTTGTCTATTTTTTTCAATACCTGAATATCAGGTACACTGTTAGGGTCATGGTGGTACTCTCAGGCAGTTTAGTGGATGAATAAGCTCAAAAAAGGATACAGATTAACTTCATAGAACTCATTAGAAAAGAGCCTTATAGTATATTCATCAGTGGAATTATTATTTTCTTAAGCATCTTTATAAATATTAGGTTTTAATACTATCATTTTTATTGTTTCTATGTACTTATAAGGAAACTATATACATATTTGATTAGAAAAAGTTAATGGAACTGTATTGCAGAATGATATTTACACTTACAGGCTGATCTTTATGTTAATAGGAAAAAAAGTAGATTTGTTACAAATTTTAGAGTTCAGGGTATTTTTTGTTTGTCTATTTTTTTTTTTTTTTTTAATACCTGAATATCAGGTACACTGTTAGGATCATGGTGGTACTCTCAGGCAGTTTAGTGGATGAATAAGCTCATAAAAGGATACAGATTAACTTCATAGAACTCATTAGAAAAGAGCCTGATAGTATATTCATCGTGGAATTATTATTTTCTTAAGCATCTTTATAAATATTAGGTTTTAATACTATCATTTTTATTGTTTCTATGTACTTATAAGGAAACTATATACATATTTGATTAGAAAAAGTTAATGGAACTGTATTGCAGAATGATATTTACACTTACAGGCTGATCTTTATGTTAATAGGAAAAAAAGTAGATTTGTTACAAATTTTAGAGTTCAGGGTGACACAAAATGTCAGACCAAAATTTGTCCTCGACAGAAATTAGTATGACTCAAGATTTTGTGTGAATAGCAAAAATGTCTGTAACAAATGGAGGTGTCCCACACATTATGAAGATGCCTCTGCATCAGTAATGGTAAGAAAATTTTCCAGCCACTTTTCTTTGTAATGTCAAAGGTTAATTAGGACATTTTCTCCCTGTTTACAGCAGTTTTCTCATAGATAAATACAAATGGCGCTGTATGCCTCCCAAGCTGAGGCAATGACAGCAGATGTATGGGGTGCCACGTAAACATATAAAAGATATTAAATGGGTAATATTTTAGTCACTATGTATTTGAGATTCACTGCAATAATGATTTAATCTCCTTAAATTACTAATATAAGGTCCTTTAAAATATGAATATTTGTACCAAGTAAGTATTAATTAACTTCAAAGTGAAAAAAGACCAAGGCAAAGACAAAATCGTTAAGGACAGCCTTTAAAACAAGTAGCAGACAAATTCTAAGTCAATTTTCAAGTTTTTGGGGCAGTCCTTCAATTTGCCAAAGACCTTTTGTTAATACTGCCCCAGGGTTATGGCAGAGACTGAAGAACCTTACCAATAGCCCACAAAATATGTTTTTAGTGATATAGTCAATGGCAGGTGTTTGAAGTGGTTTAAAATGAAAAAAAACAACTTGACAACAGTAAAGTTCAGACAGAAGATATGTCTCTTAAGTGTCAATTTCATGTGTCAATTCTTGTTATACTCTGTTTGTATAGTTTTAATTATATATACATTAACCCCTATAGGCGTCATAACAATACGCTCGAAATGTGGCCAAAGCGCCCCGAGGCAGTGATTCAGCTTGATGTACCGATTTCACACGCTCAAAGTCGGCGCGTCGCCGTGGTTCGCCAGAGCGTAGAGTTTTTAAAAAAAAAAATTTACACTCTGTCACCAATGGGTTAAATGATAAATGCCCAAGCTCATACGATGAACATAGCCACTGATGTACAATTTATCTCTCCCTTCTTTTGCAATATTCATAGATTATATTTGCAGAAAAGCCATACAAAAAAAAAGTAAAAGGATAGGATTTTCGTTCTAATTGAAGTTACTCTTCATATTTTGGATATTCTACTATTCCTTATTTTTCAAGAATAATATTTATCCTGTTGTAGACGTGTATTTACATGGAATTTATATATTACCATCCCTGCTAGGCAAAGAGCTTTAGCTGGAATATGATACCTGTTCAACTGTACAGTTTAGCTATACAAACATGACTTCTATCTACTAATATCCAGGGTAGCTCTAATTTGAAAAGTCGTTTTCAACCTAGATATATACTGGCTTTTGCTAGATATAAGTTATGTTTGTATAGCAAAACTATATAGTTCTCCAAGTGTTTTTATTGCAGTTACGGCTCTTTGTCAATACAAGATGTAAAATAGCAGATAGGGCTCTTAATAAATTATAGATTTGGAATTGGACATTGGGTTTATTTTAGTATAAATGCAATTGTATAACTTTCGTACTTACATGACAAAGGGAGGTAAAGTTTACTGTGTGATTGGATATGCATTTGTGTGAGCACACCAAAGGTCACATTGAAATTCAGGTTCATTTAAAGAATCTGAATAAATTTTAATACAATAACTAGAATTTAATTCAAGGTTTTACTATAAGAGCTGAATATGATGTAGATTGGGTATTAAAAAAAAAAAGTTATGAAAATGATTCTTCCTTCTCTAAAATGATCAGTCTCTTAAGTTTTAATTTTAACAGTGTCAGTCTTAACCTCTTATAGCCGGGCACACCTATTGCCATCATGAAAGAACTCATCATGTGGATACGGCTATAGGTATCATGAGCAGAAGTTCCGCCATACACAGGAAACTCTCTGGCCAAAAGGCTAGATGGTTGCCAGATGTCACTGCACAGAAATTAAAGGATTAATGTGTATTTTGCAGTGCTGAAAGCAAGTAATATGTTACTCTGATACCCTCTTTTTGTGATCGTTTAATCTATGTACTTTCACATCAGTAATAAAACAAAAATTACATTTGTCTTTCTCTCACCTGTAGTAGTAGATTTTTATAGTCCCATTTTCCATATACTAATTATGTATTGTGCAAAAAAATATATATATAAAGACATGCACCATCTGCAATGAGTATTCTGATTTTGGCCCAAAAAAGAGAAGTGGATTTGATGATGGCAAGAATAAGCAGAAGAAAATAAGAGTGAAGGAAGCAGAAATAATAGAAAGTTCAATGACATCTTTTTAACAAATTACACTTTGCTTCATGGTTAAGTCTGTATTCTCTTGCACAGATTTATTGTATTTGACATATTTGACTAATTTCTTTATTTATTGAAATTTTTCTGACACCTCAACATCTAAGGTCATTAGTAGCATATACAAAACATATCCCCCAGGGGATTTTTTTTGTTTGTTTGTTTGTTCAGTAAGACAATGTGCATTTCCAGAATGGTCATTAGTCAACACAAACAACTGTACCAGACATCAAAGGTTACACAGTGTTATGACAAGTATTGTGACAAAAAGGGGTAAATATCAGTTAATGATTTGGATAAGTGGACAGAAGGGGATGAAGAAGAAAAGGAAAAGGAAAGAGGGAGAAGAGAAGACCCTGTAAAATTAGTTGAGGCGAGGGCTGAGGTCCAAGGCAGGGGTATTCCCTACTTTGGGCCTCAAGTCTCTGCCACGTAAAGCCCCACAGCAACAACGAGCAATAGATTGGGGGAGAATATGCGTGATTTTTGACTAATGCTAAAAGCTCAAGATATGGTTACTGAACAACTGATTATGACATTCCTTTTTAAAGAGAACTTATCATAGGGAGGGATGAGATAATGGGATGCTTGTTTTCACTGCCCCTTTAATAATGCACTATACAGTTTTAGCTGCAAAATGTTTTCATTCAAGTAAATGTTGGTTCATTTATGCCAGTTGCTTGGATGTGCCAGACATTTTCCATAGTAACCCTCATAGAAATAGTATTCCATCCTTCAAAAACCTTATTTTACAAAACAGCTAATTAATAATGACAGAGGGACTATCTATAAATAATTAAATCTATTATTTTTCATGGAGTGATATTGGTACGGGGGGGGGGGGGGGATAATCTTTCACTCTCTCCTCTTGAGGCCCCTGATGAAAAGATTGATGCTTGATAAATAAGCAAAATTACATATACAATTCTGAGTGACATTATAAGTGATTTTGATTTAGTGAGAAAGCCTTACTTATGACTGAAAACTCTAGACAGACAAAATAGATTCTCATCAATGTAGAATACAATAACATCAAACAGCAAAATGTGTACATTATATTTTGCTAATTTTGTTCACAGGTAGAAAGAAATATTTCTGTTCAGTTAAGTATATTTTCTTCATTCACTTTTTTGTTATCACAACTAATACAGAGGTCTCAAGGGCCCTAATGTCTAGCTACACTGCTGGATGTATGTATAGGTAATATATTGTGTTTGTATATAATTCTGAAATGTGATAAAAGGTAATTATTGGAAGGGATACATTGTAAGTCAGTTAATATGAAAAGCTAGTCCTGATATTGCTTTGTTATCAAAGATAAATATGGGTTAACCCAATGCCACTGGGGAAAATGAATAAAAAATAGGGAAAAGGCTGTGCTCATTTTCTATATTTTTTGTGAAATGTCTCTGCACATAGATGGCTCTGCTAGTGCCTAGCCACAAAGAAGTCAATTAGTAGACCTTGTGACCTTATTACTATAATGTTATAAACAGTAACAGCAAAATAAGATAACGTAAAATATTTGTGTAAATCAAGGAAAAGGGTAAAAGGGCGAGACAGGCAGCACTCGAAACTGTCTCATTAGTGACTCAGTACAAGTGTAGCCTTCTATGTGTAAAAACAATCAAACAAGTAACTCACAGTGGGCATAGCATGTACATACACGTCATGCCCGTCAGCACTGGGTTGAAAGACCAAAAGACCAAAAAATTATGTGATATCCTTATTGAATGTTCTGCAATAAGCAAATGTAATTGTGATATTGTACAAAATCTTTTTAGAAGTCTATGCTATGGCTTATTATACAAGCCCTCATTGTAATGCTTAGTTACATTCATTAAATCTAGTAGAGTGACAGTTTCTTGCACAACCGAGTTTTGGGTTTCTATTTTGAGTATGGAAACTCCAGCTTATTTCCACCTCAGCATGTCACTAAGATAATATTTTTAATGGATACAAATGATTTCTACATATCATTTTAAAAGATTAAATATTTGAACAATAAATGTCCATAATTTTGCAATATTTCCTGAATATACTGTATTAAGCAGATGAAAATACTTATTTTGGTGTCATGTAATAATTGTATTCTTGTGGCAAACATAAAGTACCTACTTTCATAAAATGAAATTTTTGCTTGAAAAATTTGCTTCCTCTCCCAAAAATGATATAAATTATATTTAAATCTACAACTGAACACTACCAAATTAAAAATGAAAATGTAAACACAATTATTTTGGGTATATTCAAGATTGCAAATTTTGAACAAAAGATTCAGGAAATAACATTATTTCCTGCATCTCTCGATATATTTATTTTCTTTCTGAAACTACCATGCTTTTAGGAGTCTGATTTTGCCTATAATCAACTTGATTATTTTTCTTTTCTAAGTCCCTGTTATAAAGACTTTAGTGCAGGTGTCCCAGCTATAACCTAGTTTACTCACGTATAACTCTTAAACAGCATGGAAGACTCACCTTTAGTGAAGAACAGTGCAAGTAATGTGGCATAACACAGTTTCAGCAGTATTGAAGATGAAGAGCAATTATGACAATACTGCTGTAGACAATAATGCACTACCTGATTGAAGGGCTTAAGAGAAAAGAAAGAAAGAAAGAAAAAAAACAACCAAACACACTGAGTGCTTTATTTCAGCATTACATCTACAACAGTTTAGTGTCCCATGCTTCACTTGAGACAGTTGCCCCAATCCTGAAACAATACTTTATATAACCAGAAAAGTAAATTTTCCTGCTTCATGTTAAAGTTCTGCTTTAGATTTGAGGCACGGTGGTTGAGCATGTTTAGAACAGCCCAGTCACCCCACAGACTAGCGACTCCATGTGCCCTATGAGTGTAAACTTAAATATTTTTTTAACATATCAATAGAATTTTAATTTGTAAATTTAAAGTTGTTGGGGATACATTTGAATCTATTTTACAAAATATTGCATTTACAGTGAAAGAAAATATATATCCTGTGAACCTATGTAACCACATTTCTAAAAATATGCACACATTGGGCACCAAAAACCAATACACTCAGGAAAACAATCTAGCACTTGCTTAGGGTGTGTCAACACCATATCTCTCTTCAGGTAGCAATGTTTGGAATGTCCTCACTCACTTATTTCCAGCCAACACAGGGGGAAGACTCACTTCACTACAAAAATGTATCTAATAAAATTACTCATACTTATCTATGCACCATAGTTTTGTAATTTACTGACAACCTCCCTGATCCTATTACAATCTTTAGTAGGATTACAAATAAATCCACTGCTAGTAAAAAAGGATGGGGTGAGCCTTCTCCATGTGTTGACTGCCACTCAACAAAACAAACCTTGTCCAGCATTAGAGGTTGCCTCAGTGCCCTTCCAACCACACCTGAACTCAATTTTTAGCACCACAGTCCAGTGTCACTCAAGCGCCAATTGTGCGGATAAGGTCAGACAAAGCAGTGTCATTTTATTATGCAAATTATATAGAGATGAGCCAGCTTTAGGATAATTTGATTTTATAATAAACTTTTAAAACATGGTATGCTTATTTTGGTTAAATGGTTACTGATGGCAAAGGGTGAATTATATATATATATATGTAGGTATGTATATGTATATGTATACATGCGTATCTCTCTGTGTGTGTGTGTGTGTGTGTGTGTGTGTGTGTGTGTGTGTGTGTGTGTGTGTGTGTGTGTGTGTGTGTGTGTGTGTGTGTGTGTGTGTGTGTGTGTGTGTGTGTGTGTGTAAATAAAATATATGCATGTATATGTATATGCATATGTGTGTATGTATATATACATACATTATATATATGACATATATACATATACATACACATACGCATATTTTTCAACACAGAATCCCATATTTCTTCCCCTCTACAAATATCTGATGTAACTGACGGGACATCCATCTATACTCATACAGATTTACATATATAAATATATACATAAATGTGTATCTGTGACAGATTCGTCCTAAACAAACTATACATAGAGCAGCAAAGGAAAGAGCAGGGAAATAACCAATTTTGCCAAAGACCTTTTTGCTTCTTCCATTCTATGCAACAGAGCAAAAAGACCACAGGCATAATTATGCTTTTCTTTCTTTTGTTAGTTGCTCAGTGATGAAGTGTGTGTGTGAGAGAGAGGGGGAGAAAGGGGAGAGAGGGGAGAGAGGGGAGAGAGGGGAGAGAGGGGAGAGGGGAGAGAGGAGAGAGGAGAGAGAGGAAAGAGAGAGAGAGAGAGAGAGAGAGAGAGAGAGAGAGAGAGAGAGAGAGGGAGAGGGAGAGGGAGAGGGAGAGGGAGAGGGAGAGGGGGAGGGGGAGGGGGAGGGGGAGGGAGGGAGGGAGGGAGGGAGGGAGGGAGGGAGGGAGGGAGGGAGGGAGGGAGGGAGGGTGGGAGGGGGAGAGAGAGAGAGAGAGAGAGAGAGAGAGAGAGAGAGAGAGAGAGAGAGAGAGAGAGAGAGAGAGAGAGAGAGAGAGAGAGGGTGGGAGGGAGAGAGAGAGAGAGAGAGGGTGGGAGGGAGAGAGAAAGAGAGAGAGAGAGAGAGAGAGAGAGAGAGAGAGAGAGAGAGAGAGAGAGAGAGAGAGAGAGAGAGAGAGAGAGAGAGAGAGAGAGAGAGAGAGAGAGAACATTTATATACAAATATAATTATGTACCAGGATACAAACTGGACTTCCCAAAAAAACAAAAACACATACTCATGTTTAAAAGATATATATAAGAAACATACCAAAACACTCACTATATTACAGGTTAAAAAATTCTGAACCTTTAATGGCACATAAATGGTCTCAATTATTTTTATCCCCATAAAAAAAGAATTTTAAGGAGGCAACCCTACAGCCACAGTCTAATCAACCACTTCAGGAATCAAGTACCATCAGCACCTAGAAGTCGAAGAACGTTTTTTCCTTTCAAAGAGATTTTCATATACCAATTCCAACCTACATTACCCAACTATATTCCACAAACATGAACATAAAACTCAAAAAATCTGAAAAAAAAATGCCTTAAAAATTTTCAATTAATATAGTAGCTTTACTCCTCCCCACACGCATTTCACTACCTTCTCTCAGTCTCCCTCCGCACATCATACGGAAAGGCAAGAATGAACGACAATCGCAACGAATCTGGAAAGGAGCAACGTGCTCGGTACAGGTTCCTCAGACTGTGTCTTTTCAGCACTGGAAGACTGAACCAACGATCAATCACAGCTCAAAACGTTCTGGCCTCCTGGAGACACGCCAGGGATGGAGCCTGTGCTGAAGCCCCTGGACAGCACTGGTCGGCTTCTGTGGGCTCCATCCCAGCTCAAGCAGAACACCATTGTTCCATATACACAATTCAATGAAGTCAAATGGCAAAAATCACAGAAAAAAACTCACTGTACTTTTTAAACTGATGGCTTATTAATAAATCTATGACACAATGGTGTTCTGTAAAATGAAATAAAAAACTACAGCTTTAAGCCAAGCCTATCTACTAGAGGAAACTATCACAAGTCATAAGCAGCGCATGTCTACAAAATCCAAGATGTTTGGAAAAATTGTTACAAAAATATCTTCTGTTAACAAATCATATGAAGTCAAAAAAGTTGAAACATTACAAAATATTCCTTAATGTGAATATAAATGGATGAACTACAGCGTATGTTTGCTTTTGCTTTCTTTCAGCATAAGAGACGAGAGAAAAAAAATGTTTGTGTTTGTGCTTGTGTGAGTGTAGCTGTGACTGTTTTAGTGTAAGTGTGAGTGTACATGTGTGTATGCTCGTGCATGCCCTCTCCATACATGCCCCCCACAACATATACCCTATAGAATACTATCGTAGTGCTATATTAAAAAGCCGGATTTTAAAAATGAGAGACAGGGGCCTAGAATAACTTTACATTACAAAGTAAACACTCAAAGAAGATAATTCTATAGATAAAATAAACAAATAAAAAATATACCTGCAGCTTTTTTGCATGCACCTCAAATCCTCTCGAATATAATAACAAAATTAAAACAAAATCTTACATCTTCAATTCCTTGTGCAAAACCTGCTGTTAAAACTCTTTGCAGACTCTTTCACTGGTGTCCTCTGGCCTGCTGACCAAAGGGTCACCATATAACACATCTTACATCAACATTACTCATTTAGGATACAAGAGACATTTGATCAATGAGAACAGCTTAGTCAGGCTGATGGGAGGAACTAATGATTTTAGTAAACAGTATAAAATTACTGGTACAAGGCTTAAGGGTAAATGCCATCATCACAGAAACAGTATACAGTGATATATAGC
>NC_061827.1:736783-739283 GCF_019202785.1 Penaeus chinensis | reverse complement strand
CAGATATGATAGGCAGATATATATATACAATCTTAAAGATTAAGTAGCCAATACTGATAGGGTGCTGTACCAAGTAATTCAGTGGTGCAGTGATGGTCAACCTTTTTCTAATATGAATAAAAAACTTACCTGCCAATGTGAGCAACAGAGAACATTATGCCTGTCTCGTTGTTGGCCAACATTACAGTGATAAGGCATGTTGACGGCCGGATGGACTCAAGCACAGCCTCAGGTAAGTTTTCAACTCCTAAGTAAGTTACATCTGAAATGTGTCAATGTTTCAAGTTAGCCAGAGTGAAAAGTTCCTTTGTTAAACACAAATGTTGATAAACCCTATTTAACATTGTTGTGGCCAATTGCACAATGTGCAGGGACTCTTACTTATCTTGATTGTGGAAGGCCAGTCAAAAATTGCCAGACTTTTTCCTCCACAACTGTTTCATTATTAATGAGATGTATGTAGTGTCCAGTAATTTATCTGATACTGTTTGGCAAGTTCCCTTCTGATACTGTTTGGCAAGTTCCCTTCAGACACACCTATATCATCATCCCCATACCCCCACCCCCCTTGTTGCTCCTCCTCTCCCTCAGCCAGTCGCATAGTTGTGTTTTCACCTGCATCTTCTTGTGAATGAAAAGTGGGGAACGTCCGATAGTAATTCCGGTATTGTATGGAATATTTCATCCACCTAAACCCCCAGCCTTTTCCTTTCCAACATTCCCTTCCACAACATGTTATTATGTGTCACAGAAAACTCATTGTATATCATCACCTCATTTTCTTTTTATTTCTACATTCTTATAAATGCATCTAAACATACATTTTACAGAGTCACTGATGATGAGAAACATCAAGCCTAAAAGGAACATTATCAAAGACTGTTAAATGAGAACAGGGATGGCTTAATATATGTCAAACATGTCATTAAGCCACAACCACAAATAGACAGAGAGTCTGTCAGAAAGGCTCTGTACAAAATGAAGAAAGGGAAAGCTTCAGGCACATCAGGTGTCATGACTGAAATGTTACTTGCTTATGGTGATGCAGGTATTGAGAGAATGACAAGCCATTTTAACCAAACTGTTCAAGAAAAAGAAATGCCTTTTGACTGGAAGACTAATGTAATTGTTAAATGTTTAAAAATAAAGGAGAAGCCACAGAAAGAGGTAACTATATAGGTTTGAAACTATTAGAGCACAAGATGAAAGTCTTTGAGAGAGTCAGGGAAGTGGTAGACAGAATGCAATTTGGTTTTATGCAAGGAAGAGGTACTATTGATGCAATCTTTTTGGCATGACAGTTGCAAGAAAAGTATCTGGGGAAGAAGAATCTTTATTTTGCCTTTTTTTGATCTGGAAAAGCTTTTAACCCAATGGCGACAGGTCACGGCTATCGCTGTCATAATAATACGCCCGATTTGAGGCGTGCAGCTGTTTGCAGCAGCGCCGCGCCAAAGCGCCCCGAGGCAATGATTCGGCTTGATGTACCGAATTCATGCGCTCAGAGTCGGTGCGTTGCCGCCGTTCGCCAGAGCGTAGAGTTTTTTTTAATTTTCTATACCCGAAGCCATTGGGTTAACAGAGTACCAAGGCATGTTATAAAATGGGCTTTAAGGAAACTTGGCTTGGATCCACAGGTAGAAAAAGAAAGTTAACCTCAGCAATGAGAACTATGACGTGGTCAATTAATTCTGCTACTTTAGGTGATATGTTGAGTGCAGGTGGTGGATCGGAGGCAAGCTCAATAATGCATGAAAGAACAGGCTGGGCAAAATTTAGGGAGCTCCTACCCCTTTTGACATCACAGGTGTTTTCACACAAGATGAAAGGGAAGCTCTATGTAGCTTGTGTTAGAAGTGCCATGCTTTATGGCTGTGAAACTTTGCCTTTGAAAGCTGATGGCATAGGTAGACTTGCAAGAACAGAAATGAAAATGGTTAGAAGGATGTGTGGTGTAACCCTTCGGGAAAGAAAATCTTCTGAGAAACGAAGAGATGGGCTTGGCATTGAAAGTATCTCCAGTATTATGCAACAAATGCATCTCAGGTGGTTTGGCCAAGTGGAGAGAATGGACACAGAAAACTGGACCGGTGAGTGTAGAGATTTAATGTTACCAAGTACCAGTGGTAAAGGGAGGCCAAACCAGACCTGGCAACAAGTAATTCAAGCACTTGCATGAATTGGGGATAGAAAAAGAGCTAGCGCAAGACCGTAATGCTTGCA
The DNA here is from genome assembly GCF_019202785.1 of Penaeus chinensis. NCBI lineage: Eukaryota > Metazoa > Arthropoda > Malacostraca > Decapoda > Penaeidae > Penaeus > Penaeus chinensis. The sequence continues at coordinate 737,060 of NC_061827.1, read as the reverse complement.
AAAGAGCCATTATGAAACTCCGTCTAACCTGTGTTAGCTTGGAAAATGGATGTTAAATGAAGATGATGATGAGGATGAGGATAATAGACACTTCTTCAATGTGAAATTTTTGTAGTTCTCTAGTTTCCATAGATCTTGTTCCTGCCTGCTTACCTGCTTCAATTGCATATCTGTGTGTGAGGGGAAGCTTGATGGCATCATGCTCCACTTTGGTGGTGATGATGTGTGGCCGGAGATGGTGATAAATGGGGCTCTCTTGTGACAAACACCACTTGCG
>NC_061827.1:714283-719283 GCF_019202785.1 Penaeus chinensis | reverse complement strand
TATCATTTCCTATTCCTGGATAAAGAAAACTATCATGAGAGAGGGTTTTCTGATTAAAGTCCTGATTTTCTAATTTCTCATGTAACCCTTCCTACCTCACACACACTTTCCCTTTGAATCTTGCCGTTGGAGAGAAATGTCAGCCATGCTCTTTAAAGATGGGAATAAATGAATATAAAAAAATCATACTAACAATAAAAATAAAAATAAATACATAAATATTCATAATTAATAATCATGAACTAATATTCCAAGATTTTTCTACGTTTTACACCTCTTGACTTGTATTGATAGACAGCTGACCCAAGTGCTTTCCTAAGACTCATGGTTTCGCTAGTAGGAAGATGAAATACCTAAGATGCATTTCCTGCCGCTAACGTGAGGTGGCTGATTCACACAACGTTGAGGCGGGTTCATAAAATGCAGGAATAAATGATAGGAGACGGATTCCTAGTGTAGGATTGCTTTCTTCCTTAGCTTTATCCTTCTCTAATACTGACCCAAGAAATCTATCTTAATCCTCCTCCTAGCAACCCTTGTTAAGTGTGTTTCATGCTCCACTTATGGTTAACTTATATGTGTTACACGGATCCTGTAAGATATTACTAAATATTACTCTTGCTTGGAGAGGCTGGCATAAAATGGTCAAGGCTTTCCACCAAAGTTTACCTCAACCTCTCCCAAGTTTGTTGATCAGGGATGGGTTACTGAACCTAACAGTAGTGCTGGCCGTTGGTACAAAAGATGCATAGCTATTATCAGTACCCGAATGTGTACTGCCAGCCAGCCAGCCAACCTCCGATAATGCTCTAACTGTCAGGCATATCAAGTGATCAGAAAGTAATTAATCAATCATCACCATGTTGAAACTCTTGAAATAAACACAAACTCTTATCTGTCAGTGAAGGTTTAATCCCTTCTACAGAACCAGCATCAATTATAATTGATACAAAAGTTGTGTGAGTGAGTAAAGGTGTCGGTGTTTAGTGGTGTTGATTAATTTGGCATTAAGTTCTAACACTGACAACCAAAGTCAAGCATCAAGCAGATACTGCCGGCAGACTTTAAGGTGTTTGTAAGACGGAAGGAAAGGTGATGGATATGAAAATATCACCAAGTAGACATTATAAAGGTAAGACACAGATGTATATTGCCGATGTGAGGGCTATAGAAGAGCAGACGGCAGTTGGCTTGATTTTGTGTATGAGATAACTCTGAGCATCTTGGATCACAAAATCTTTGCATGTTGTGTGAAGTAGCATAAACAAGTAACTGAATTATCAATCATTATTTGAAAGCATCTGGAGTCTTAATACTTATGTTTTTCTGTGTGTCTGTGTCTGTGTCTCTCTTTTTTTTCTTTTTCTTTTTTTAATACTGTTGAATATGATAGGTGTGAAGAAAGCAAGACTTCCATAAGTCAAGTAACGATTGAGAATTCAAGTAAAAATCTCGATATGGGAAACTTTACCTGTTGATTAATGCTATTGCACGAAATCAAAACTACCAGTAATAATTTAATTTACTCTCTCAGTGTTTTGCAAAATCATTGCCATATTAGTGAATTTCCTGAATTGCTGTGTTCACCACACCTTTGTTAATGATGAATAATGTGACGAACAGACAGCCAGGACCCATGTCGGGAGGGTCAGGGATGTAGCTTTGGTGTTGTTCTTGTAGTCGCTTACCCATCACCTTCTTCAGCAGCTGTGTGCCCCCAGTACTTTGCTCTCTCTTTACACATGTAATGTTGCAAGTATGTTCTCCATCTGAACCATCAGAGTAGGAAAATTTTTTTGCATTGCTGTGTGCAGCTGAGAGCTCTGAGTCACACATCGGCTCAAGAGAGTAATGGGTAAAATCGATACAAAAACATCTTGCGACCTTGGTTGGCCCAACACAGCAGTTGGGCCAGATTACTGCTGCCCCCATAGACACGGCCTATGGGATGCAGCTCCAAACAACATACGACGCAGTGCCACTCCCACAGCTGGGCACGGTGCCCACATGCACACTGACCCCCTCAGGTTGATGACCCTTCCACACAGCTGGCTGTGAGGCATGGGGGATGAGGGAGGGGCAGGGGCGGGGCCAAGCCGACCGGCTGCGACAGTCCCATGTGGGGAGCAGAGCAGGGCAGTGAGTGGCGACAGGCGTCTGTCACGGGCGGCACAACACCCACAGAGCTAGGGTGATGATGCCAGGCAGGAGATGTCCAGATACAAGCACCGGCACCGCTCAAGGCAGCAGGCGGCTGTACTCCACGAAGAGGCTCCACTTCCGCACACTCTCCCATGTGCGGCACACATACTGGTACCTGTATGATATGCAATCGGGAATCACACACTGAGGCAAGGAAAATGAAAACTACAGCAGCAATGGTTACTATGTCAGGGATTTTCATTCTACTGTATTCCTGGTGGGTGCCATGCCATCTAATCAACTAATCTACTAATAGAACAGATTGCCATAAATAATCATATTTCAATGTAAAACACCCCTTCAATACTCTGAAAGATATCTCTCTTTCCATGAATGATAAAACAATGGAGAGCTAAGTAATAATTCACAGGAAACAAAACCCTTAAATTTACAAACCAGGATTTCTCTGTAAGTGTGAGGTGGGTAAGGGGCAGACGACGCAAACTCAACACCTGCCGTCGCATCTCACGCAGAGCTTCAGAGAACCTCACATGACCTGAAATATATAATTGTTCCAAGTGAAGTTAATTTTCTTTGGTTACCTCACAACCCATAATTATTATCAAAAAGAGTGAGAGAAAGAGAGAGGGAGAGAGGTAGAAAGGAAGAGAGGAAAAGGAAGAGAGAGAGGGAGAAAAGGAAAGGGAGAGGGTGAGGGAGAGGGAGGGAGGAGGGTAGAGAGAGAGAGAGAGAGAGAGAGAGAGAGAGAGAGAGAGAGAGAGAGAGAGAGAGAGAGAGAGAGAGAGAGAGAGAGAGAGAGAGAGAGAGAGAGAGGGGGGGGGGTGAGAGAGAGAGAGGGGGGGAGAGAGAGAGGGGGGGAGAGAGAGAGGGGGGGAGAGGGAGGGGGGGAGGGAGGGAGGGAGGGAGGGAGAGAGAGAGAGAGAGAGAGAGAGAGAGAGAGAGAGAGAGAGAGAGAGAGGGAGAGGGAGAGGGAGAGGGAGAGGGAGAGGGAGAGGGAGAGGGAGAGGGAGAGGGAGAGGGAGAGGGAGAGAAAGAGACTGTGGTATGCTTGCTTTCCATATTTCAGTAATACAGGGACTAGGGAGGGGAAGGGGAAGGGGAAGGGGAAGGGGAAGGGAAAGAAAGAAAGGAAAGGAAAGGAAGGAAGAAAGAAAGAATAAAGAAAGAAGAAAAAAATTGAAATCAATATGAAATACAAGAAGGAAAGAGGAAAAATCAATTGTGAAATACCATGAATATTTCTTATATCATATGTACAACTAACGACTACTGTTGCTTACTCTGGGGCTGAGAGCGCATGTCTGGCAACAAGAAGAGGTTAACCAGACTTCCACAGGATGTCTGGGCCAGTGGAGCATATGTGAGGCCATTGCAAGCCCCTATTCGACTCTCATTCTCCAGGCACGAGCCCATAAAGGCTTCCTGGTACACACCCTGCAGTGAAAAGTAGGTAATATCAAGTACTGTTACTATTACCTGGCAAGTTTATGTTTCAACAACAATAAAATTTGTGTATGTGTATGCATAGTAGTATCTATTTGTTTATGGCCTGCCTGCTCCTCATCATGGTTCCAGAGTAACATACTCCCAAGGCCCTATTCTTACCTGCAACTTCTTCAAGGTGGAGGGAGAAAAGTGATGGGAGGGAGCCCGGTTGTGCACGAACACCACATGTGGAAAGTACTGCTGTGTCTCATCCCCTCCTGACGGGGCTGAGGGTGAAGAGGAGGAGGAGGAAGGTGTGGAGGAAGACGAAGGTTTCATCATCTCGCATGTCTGCAGGAGGCGAATCAGATTGGGATCTGTGCCAGAATCCTGAACGAGGACGACCACATGGGCAATGCTCATCACCAGTGTCAGCAGCTGCAGTGACTCCACTTCCATCAGGTTCTCTGTTGAACTGTAATGATGGTGAAAGGAAGGATCCTTTGTTTTAGATTGCCACACATATTTTAGCATTAATCACCAAAATACCTATCCACAAAGCTTCCTCCCACTGATGTTCCAAAGTATAAAGACCAATATTTCCTAGTCAATTTCCATGCCCTCTATCCTCCTCTCCTCTCAACCACTTCTAAATGATAAAAAAAGGAAAGGGTTAAGCTTACTTGTAATCTGAAGTGAACTTCTTCTCCTGGGTGACAATGCGGTCCATAATGGAGGGTGAGAGGAGTGGCTGGCAGTCCAGAATGAAGAGGCGGTGGCTGGTGATGTAGATGTCAATGCCGTTGGTGCCGTGACATCCTGACATCAGCTGCTCCAAGCTCTCTGGCCGGAAAGTGCATGACCTGGTGGATGAGGATTTTTTAGCTCTGAAGAGGTATAAGGATTTACACATAAAAGTATAACATTCTAATTCTATTTGCATATTAAATATAGTATAAATGTTTTATGGGAATAAGCTTTCTAATTTTGATGGTTACATAAAGACCACTCTAATAGGAAATTGATGTAAACATGTAAAAATGGATCAATTAATGGTTGTCAATAAATCAGAATGGCCTCCAAAGTATATTTGTCATTACTGGTGTCTTTGACTTGGCAAATAGGTTTATGACTGCCCATAAAAATGTTCTTGACAGCCAGTTAGCTCAAAATGTGGCGAGCGGTTGTACGTCGGGGCAGCGCGCCGAAACGCTACGAGGCAGTGATTCGGCTTGATGTACTGAACTCAAAGCCGGCGCATTGCCATTGATCGCCAGACAGTTTTTTTTTTCTTCACCCATTGCCAAGGGGTTAAACGTAAATGAAAGTAAATATACACTGCATATTATAGGAAAAACTTGAATTCCCTTCTGATTTATCATCAAATGATAATTTTTCCACATTTTATGTTT
>NC_061827.1:694283-706783 GCF_019202785.1 Penaeus chinensis | reverse complement strand
TCGCCCCGCTTCCTCGTCCCACCTTCCTCTCTCCGCTTTCTGTCCCTTTCCAGCCCTCGGTCCGCGGGAAGGCCAAGGAGCGATTCCTCGGCAGCGGCTCCGTCTCCTTCAGGGTTGGCGACTCGGGTCCCAGCAACACGGGATTTTCGGGCGGCTTTCCTCCGTTTGACTGTATTTGAGGCCGAATTGGCTCTGCGTGTAGTCATTTGCTTGTTTATTAAACACCTTCAACGTCACATTCCTGTTACATACACGTCACGGAAGTTTTTGTTTTTGGATAAAAAAAAAAGGGGGAAATCGTGTCTTGTACTTCAATTCAGGAGCATTTATGGCATAAGCAGGCGAGCTCTTCCCTCCGCGAGAGGAGCGAAGGAAGGAGGAGGAAGACGAATTCCCCAAAATAAAAAATGAAAAATAATAATCATTTTTCTTTTCCCAAAATTATGGGAAGTTCGAAGGTCGCAGATAAAAAGTCTTGCCTCTTTAACCGCGCCATTTCCCCTCTCTCGCTCACCTCAGGAGGCTCTATACCCACCTTCTGATACACTTTGCGAATCTTCTTCTTATTTCTGGTTGCCTTGTCGCCCACATCGGCCATACTAATCCTCAGCAGGACATTTTCCCGAGTCGCAGCGCTGGCCAAGGAGCCTCTACAAAGCAGCCATGTTGGAGTGTTGGTCGACGAGGCATAGAAAACGGGAACTTGAGAAAACGGGAAGGAGAGAAAACGAGAAGGCAGGGACCCCGAGTGTAAGGTGATGTGGCTCTCAGGGAGGGATTGGATTTATTTTTTATTTTTTCTTATCTAGGAGATAGTTAGTTTGGGAAAATAAGTATGTATGATTAATGGGGTTTGTATAGTTGCGTGATGGATATTGATTGATATAGGAAAACGAGGAGGGAGAGATCCCGAATGTAACATGATGTAATTTCTTAGAAAAATATGTTTTGTTTTTTATTATCTTATTCGGAAGATATCCTTGGTAATAAATTAGTATATAGCAGTTTTGCAGCATTTAAATGACAGGTTTGTGGACAATCTTGAAGTAAAGTTTTTTTTTATTATTATTATCAATCTAGATGCATTGCGCCATATTGGTTATGGTTATCAACCATAAGAAGCTAAATATTTTTATTTATGAAAAATGTTAAAAGCTTTATTTTCTAAAAGCAAATGGATAGTCACCGAGAAATGTGTGTTCTGTATAAAGCATTTTTTTCATGTATTTTTTTACTATAATAATAATGATAGGTACCAGAATCATAGATTTTAAGTAAATGATTTATAATTATCTAATATTGGAAATAATCTCTTCAATATGAGGTTTTGAGGACTAATCAAGTATTTATTTTCCAAATGTCATTTACCCTCACGCTCCCTTACGGCTACCATTCCGTCGACTTCAAAAGAATACCCTTCTTTCCCTATTTTACGACCCTCTGCCATAACTAATCCCATCTAAACAAAGAAAGTCTAACGCCAGTAAATAAAAAAGTCCGAAGCGCCCCCAGAAATCCGGCCTTTATCCCCGGCAGTCTAGGAAGTCGACGGTCCAGCGCGAACCTGCCGACAAACATCAACAAGCGAGAGGAAGACGAAGGAAGAGGAAGGAACGCTCGCAAAAATGCCGCAAGACACCACCAAAACCGAGAAGAAAGAGAACAAGAAGGACGAAGAGAAGAAAGATGGGGATCTCAAAGAGGAACTGGTAAGTTTTGTCTTGGCGGAAGAGGTTTTTTAATGACGTGGGTTTGTTTTTTCCTCCAAGAAATGAAGTGGAAAGTTTCCGAGTTCCTTCTTGTGTTTGAAAATTGATTTCCTCTTCTCATGTTTATCGACTCGGGAGGCTGATCAGGTACAGTATTTAATTACGTGGCCTATGAATCAAAGGCCGCTGAACTCTTTCTCTCTGGAATTTATAATATATTCGGTTTCTCACTCGCCAAAGGTGACGTTTCGCCCTTCGTAATAAACTTCAAGAACATGTCACTTTGGAGACTTTTTTGACGTGTTCTTTGTGGGAAAACTTTCAAGACCATTCTTACTGGAAGCTGGGCACCGCTAATAGTGACGCATTTGATGTAAACCTAGGCTGCAGTTGAGGTGTTGTGGCCAGACAGGCTACTTTGAGGTTTCACATGTCAACAAAGGCCTATCAAGTATACTGTGGTGGAGTAGAGCGTGTAGCTAGTCCAGGCGATTTACCTTCAGGCAACGAACGACAGGTGCCAATTTAGAAGTGATGGCTAATGGTGGTTTTTGGGTGAACACTATTTTCTGATTAGATTTGTAAGTAACGTCTGAATTCTGAGAGAACTCAGTTTTCGGGCAGCTCTTGTCAAGTTTTGAACGAATCTAGCCATTTTCCAAAGGAAGCACAGCTACAATATTCCTGATAGCTGGGAAGGACTTGACAAGTATTAGGGGAATTGTAGGGTGAAATCAACTTGTAGTAATTCTTAGTGATTGGGGGCTTTCCCTCCTAAATCCTCCTAGCCCCTGCATAGTCTGCCGGATGGAACGTGGGCAAATATCTGGCTTTCATGCCAATAATTTCTTACTTTGTTCAATAAATCTGTAGTGGCCAGTCTGTGAGTTGTCAAAATCCCCGTTGTTGCTGTTGGCAGTAAATGTGACTACTATCCACTGCTCTTATTCAATATGAATAAGTATATGAAAGGCAAAATAGTTTTTCCAGCTCCTTATGCAGAGCTGAGCTGTGATGGAACTGATTTGAATTTTAAGCGACTCCCCTTGGGTCTGGTTTCTGTTGTCACATGATTACCTTACTCGTTCTAAGAGATGGGCCGCTAGTGTCTCTCATTATGTCACAGCCAAATAGAATTCCCATTGGCTCCTTTGATTCCCATTTTCTGAGTATTTTGTTGCTTCCTTGATTTTCCGTCATTTTTTTTGTTGCCAGAAGAGTACATATCGTGGAGTGTCTGGAAATCCTGAGTTTTATATCCTCTTTACTAACCTTATTATTAGCTTGAGCATAAGATGTTATAGTATCTTAGAATGTTACATTCTGTTGGATTGCAAGAGCAGATTCTTCAGTTTTGGTGTTAAGTGTCATTTCCAATAGTACCATAATTTGGCTATTGTGATGTGCATTCTTAGTTATTAACCCCTTAACAAAAGGTGAAGAAAAAAACACAAAAATACTCTATGGTCTGGAGATCAATGGCTTTCACCTTGATGCTGGAGTTCAGTACATCAAGTCGAATCACCAGCTTGTAGCACTTTGGCGCATTGCCACAGAATACAGCCACACGCCACAGATTGAGTGGTTTGTTATGACGCCTCAAGGGGCCTTGTTCGCTAAACCCACACCTAGGCAACAAAATTTTCACCTTGTATGGTCTAGCAGGATAGAGCCAGGGTAAATAGTATACAGGGACTTCTGGTTCTTTTAAGGGGGCTACCATCCCTATCCCCTGCCACGTCTACAAAGCCTTTACCTTGGATAATCTGGCAGTATAAAGCCCAAGCAAATATCTGGATTTTTCAACAATTTCTCATATCATCCAATAGAATGGTAAGCCTGTGCTTTGTCAAGATCCTTCATGTAATTAATTATTATGATTCTGGTAAATCTTTATGGTATGGACACACTAAGCTAGGGAAAACTGATATTAGTCATGTAGAGGAAAAATGTTTGTCTCCAGTATCTGAAGACACCACAAATGAAGGAAAAAGATTGTGGAAAGCACTTCTTACAGCCTAAGTCCACTCAGTGCTCCCAAGTCTTGGCTCTATCATGCTGTCCATACCAAGGTGAAATAATGTTTGCCCATCAATCCTCCCCTCGCCCACTTATGGAGACGTAAATTGTTGAAAGAACTATGACATGGAGTAGGCACTTAGGCTCTGGCAAGTGCATATGTATTGTAAAGATTTAAAAACTTGATTTCCAATGATACCTTTTCAAATGAATCCAGCACTTATTCCTTTTGCAAAAGAAGCATAATTGTGATATCTGCCCTGACAGCCAGAAAAAGCCAGTGATTGGGGTATATAATTCAATAATTTAGCTATTGTGATGCATAGTAATTAAGGGGCTTCTTCTCTTTCTATCCCTCATCTTGTTTGTAAAATCTTAACCTCCTATGTTTTGGCAGGATAGAGGCTGGACAAATTCACAGTATACAATGGGCTTGACCCCCCCCCCCCCCCTGCCTGGTCTGAAAAATCTTGTATGTTCTGTCAGGAGAGAGCCCAAGGAAGTATGTTGTATTTAGGTAATTTAGCACAAACAACAATTCCAGAAGGGCAGCTTGAATGGTATTGTGATCCTCCTCATTGTTGTTGGCTGGGAATTGGACTGTTATCTGTCAGTCCTTTTCAATATTTTCATGATATTCTGCTATAAAAAGCAAAACAGTTTAACTTGTTCTTGCTTCTTTCTTGCCAGAAAGTTACAATGTGATATTTAGCTGGAGGTTGTTCCCTCTGAAACTTTTATAACAACTATATACACAGCTACTATGGTAACCCTGAAAGGTATAGGTCATGAAATCATTAACCCACTGCCACTCTTTCTGACGTAACAATATGATACGATAATGAAAATAGTGGGGAAAAGTTTTGTGAACTCAACATGATATTTGTATATTATGTTTGATCCAAGTAACTGAAGTCCCAAATAAATTCCATGGTGATATTTCAAGTAAATAAAAGGGAAATATTAGGGATTTAATACTTTTAATGTTACAGCTGCCAGCTTGCTGAACACTGGCAAGTCTACACTAACACTTAGTGTCATCACTAACACTGCTTAGCACAATTGCTCTCATGCCATAATTGCTGAGGCAGTGATGATATGGCAGTTGCGGGCATTATCTTGGAGGACGTCTGCCCAGGTATTCTTAACAGGATTGAGATGTGGTAGTTTGGGTGGATGTGGCACAATGCAATCTACAGAGCCTGACATTTATCAACTTCCTGATCTTGCTGCTGTGCATCCACCCAAACACCCAGAGGCTTCTGATAGTCTGCAAGCTGCAGTGTTATGCAAAGTCCCACAGGATGTTGCAAGCATAACAAAAGGGGTCTGCATCCCTTGCAGCAGTAATGGCCTGTTTAAAAAAATAATGAAAATAAATAACTAAGAAGAAAATGAGTCTTGGTAAGGGGTCAAGGCAACTAACTGCCAGCCATGGCCCCTTCTCAGAACCAGTCTTCTGTGATGGCTGTTGACCCTGAGTTTCAAATGGTTTTCATTATCTCATGATATTCTTGCATTTTAGTGCAAGCATCCTATTTGTCTTTCATATTGCACATTCATTTATAGTTTTGAATGACATTCACTTGATATTCCTCTGTCGTGCATCAAGGGCGCTCACTTTTGGCCTCGTGGACCCAGTTGCTTGTTGCTGCTGAATCTGCAGAAACACTGTTGACTTTGAAGGACCTAATCTTCTTGATATTTCAGCTCTTGATAGCCCCTCAGAGTAAAGCATAATTCTGGCGATACAAATGGTCTGTGAGGTCTCCGTTGCTAATATTGCCATAATATGAAGCCCTAGCCATATCAGCTCCAAAACACTATTCAAACACATGATGAAGCTTCATCTGTTTTGAGCTTTCAAAACAAAAGTCCCAACCTTTCCGATTCAGCTCCTAGCGATCGTTTTGGTTTTATCTCCCGAGTAAAGGTATTTCATATAGTGACTGTACATGCCCACTAAGAGTTTACTTAATTAATTGTGTTTACATATAAGTGGCTCTACAAGTCACCAAGGAGAAAGTTGCTGGGCCTACCAATCTCATGTTTACCTCTTTTCCTTGATTTTTTATTTTTTATTTTTTATACATTTATTTATTGATTATTAAAATTTTTCTTGTATTGCTGTTAACATTATAAAAATCATGCCGTTGATTAATTTTTGTAATTATGGCATTGATATTAAAAGCATGAAAAGAATCCCCAGAAATAAAGGAAAGCAAAAATCAGGTGACATAGGCATACAGATGGACTCCTTGGTGTCTGAACACTTGTGGAGCCATCTGTATGTAAACACATTTCACAAGACAAAACTGCAGCAGACATTATACATTCCTTGCAGCAGTTGGGCTGTGTGGGATTTTAACAACAATGGAACTACTGAAAAACTAGGAAAATGTGTGTTGTCACATGGTAACTATGCATTTCATGGAGTGCTATCTATTAATTAATTGGATGGAACAGAAGGGTAAGAGTATCTTGTCCTGATGATTGTTGACACAGGGACCATAGTGATAAAGTTAGTGTTGTACACTCCATTTTGCTTTGTAAATGTGCAGGATATTTGTTTTCCAAGATTGGGTACAATTGGCTGCAGTGGTCAATGAACTGATGCCTCTTATATGGTGGCCATAGAGTTCTAACCCTGTTGATACCACTTATATTTTAGTATACACTATTCAGTTTTAGTGATGTTTTACCCTGAGATTCCTGTTCTAAGTCGTGCTTCTCCCTGCTGTCAGGGACCAGTGTTTAGGGTATTGGGGGTTTCTCTGGGTTAACCTGTTCTGGACAGGATCAAGATATACTTGACTGCAAAGTTTGTGGTCTGACAATAGGTGTCAAGAGTGGGTTCATGGTTTGTAGTTCAGACTGTGTCAGAGCATACTAGATGGTATAGGAGAGTCATACACTTTGCATGCAAAACCATGACCTTCCAAATTTAGTGAAGAACTTTTTTCACATTTTTGTAACTTAGGACTGTTGGAGCACAAATTGCAAACAACTGCTGAAATCACCAAACTCACTGTGTGACCTCACAAACAGCCTCTTGAGTATAGTGAACCCATCACTTAGCCAATGCAGCCTTATAGCACCCCATTTTGTGTTAATTTCCAGATATTTCAGTACAAGAGGGTGTAAGAAAACTATTAGTACCGTTATTGTATTTGTTTGTATTCATTGTATTTATCCAAGGAACTAGTGAAAAATCTATATTGCTTGAAAATACATGTTAGAGATTTGTGCAGCTTTTCTGTTGCTGCTGAGGCAGCACCAATTAGATAACATTCCACCATGGTGACATTCACTTTCCATGCAATATAAGGGATCCATGGACTAGGAAACAATCTATTAATAATGTCTGGAAATGGAAGGGAGCTTAGGAGGTGTACTTTTGCAGCAAGCATGGGACAGGTGGTCAGATCTAACTCTGCTTCCACCAGTATGTCAACTATGAAAGTTAAGACCAGGTCTAGTGTTTACTCAGAAGTGGGTACAAGGGCCAGTGTGTTTAAGGATCACCATAGCAGCAAGGAGTGCCAGTGTCATGGTTAAATGGACTCTTCTGTAGTTTGACAAGATGGATCTCACTGTGGTTTGGTCCATGATGAACCTTGTCATCAAATTTATGCAGACTATAATATAGAAATTTCAAATTAATAAATGCTTGCTGTAACACATGCCAGGGTCTTGAGTCCTCACTCTTACTCTAAGAAAGTGAACCTCTGTGTACACCACTATGATTTATGTACGAATTCCAAAGCAGCCTGTCTGACGACAATAGCTTACAACAAGCTACATAGTAGCAGTAATGAAGTGTTAACCCTTCGGTAGTCAAGTATTTCCCATGCTACATAAAAAGTTTCTGGATTCAGAAGTTAAGTTGGTATTGGTGAATAGTTCAAAGAACAAGAATATCCTGAGAGTAACAGGGTTGACTGCCTGTATTTTTTATGCTGTTGATACATTTATGTTATGTTTAATGTGTTTTACTCCAGAATATTCTTGGATTTCTCTACCATTCTCTTTTTCTCATGTTCACATACTTTTCCGTTTTGTGATGAACCCATGGTCGTCCCAAAAGAAGAAAGAGTTTTAAAATTGGTTCAGCTATGTCATTTTCCCCCTGCTTCCAAAAAATTGGTACTGTGCAAAAGTGATTTCTTGGTTACTAATTTTTCTGATATTTTTAGCTCTTTTTACTATCCAATACCAATGTTATAAATGGAAAGAAAGACTAAATATGTACTTTGCAGTGAAAAGTCGTTGCAATCTGATCATTGATTTGGTTTGTTATGTAGAGTAAAATTACAAAAAGAATCGCTCTTGAAAACCAATTTTTTTTCCTCAGATAACTTTTACCATTTGTGTTCTGCAGTATATATTTTGATATATTATCCTGAGTGCATTTTGCAACTAAAACAAACCAGTAGTTTATGTAATTCATCATAAGAACCATTTCAGTGATAGAGGGAATGGTCAGCCAGTGGGGTACAAAGGGGTTTTGTATATTGATTTATTTTTATTCTGCTGTATACTTTTTCTTTTAAAATATAACCTGTGTAGGGTAACATTACCACAAGGAAGTCATTGCACGTGTTCTAACAGTCAAATTTCCTGATTATTATTATTTTCTCTCTTTTTGTTAAGTATCATCATACTACAGTCAAATCCATGCAGGGGTAGGTTTGAATTTCTGAATTATAATGAAGGGTTAATGCTACAGTAGCCATTAAAATGAACCCTTATCTCAATTTTGCCCTTCCCTTCATGATGGTCCCCTTAATGTAACTGTCCTTGTATGTAAACATGCATTTGTAATTGTATAACTTTATTTATTTTCTCCTTTACAGTCCGAAGAGGACAGACTGCTGCAGGAGGAGCTGAACATGCTGGTAGAGCGGCTGCAGGAAACCAATGCGGACCTCTACAAGCCAGCCCTGGAGCAGATCCGTTCCCTCATCCGCTCCTCCACCACATCCATGACCAGCGTCCCCAAACCCCTCAAGTTCATGAGGCAGCATTACCAGACCATGAAGGTGGGGAACTCCTATGCGGTCTTTTTCTCATTCTCTTCTCGAGGTCCTTACCTTCTTTTGTTTATCTCTCTCGTATGTTTATTAGTCCTTTTTACTTCCAATCATCAATGTTTTTAGTGATTTACTGTAAATTTTTATTCCAGGGGGAAGCAGGAAATTCAGTTATTACTATGATAATTATAAATCCATTTTGTGTAGTTTTTATATATATATATTTTTTTTTTTCTTAAAAAAAAAAAGATGTGGAGTTGCATTTTAGATTGAGTAACTTGTTTTGAGGTTTGTTTAAGCTATTGGAAATGTGTAGTTAAACTCAGTGCCCATTTTTCAAATTTTGGTTAGTAGACTCCAGAATTGTATTTTTTATGTTATTGAGTTTGATTTAAGATGGGTTGGGGTTGATAACCATAACCTATATGGAACAAAATCTTTTGTATATTGTTTACCACAACTTCTGTAGAACTAGCATGTCATAGAGACATACTGGCAATTATTGGATAAAATAATAAGGTTGGGTATTCATTTTACTAGAGACAGCTATTTGTATTATTCACAGGACATCTACGACAACATCAAAGACAGTACCCTAAAAAAGTTTGCGGCTGACATCGTCTCTGTCTTGGCCATGACTATGTCTGAGGAACGCGAATGCCTAAAGTACCGCTTGCTGGGCCAGCGTGGAGACATTGGAGATTGGGGCCATGAATATGTCAGGTCAGACCTTTAGTTGTTATTAGCAGTATTTACTAGTTCTCAGGGCAGAAAGTTAAATACTTTATAAATAATTTTTTAAATAATTTTTTTGTAAAATAAATCCATGTGGCCTTTTGGGAAATGATTTAGTCCCTTCCAGTATACCTTTGTAATCTGTGTAAAGTACATGTCTAATTTACTTTGTGACCTGTCAGTTGTGCTTACTGAACCCTCCTACCACAATATACAGACACTTGGCTGGAGAAATCGCACAGGAATGGGAGACATTGGGTGAGGATGATGATGCCAGGAGAGCCGAGCTGATCAGTGAAGCCCACGTCATTGTCCCATACCACATGCAGCACAATGCAGAGGCAGAGGCATGTGACCTGCTTATGGAGATGGAACAGCTGGAACTCCTCACTTCACAGGATTATGTTGATAAGGTAAAGGAGAAACTGACCAGTGTGTGAGCGTGTCATGGAAACTTTTGTTGGAGATCTTGAGAATATTTGTAGAATATATAAGACATGTTGTGTATATACGGTATATAAGAAAAAGTAAATGTAATAGGAGATTATACCAATCACCATTATTATTATTTATTTATCGATCTGTTTTTTCTTTCTTTCTCTTCTTTGAAGGATGCCTACTCTCGAGTGTGCTTGTACCTGACCAGCTGTGTACCTTACGTCCCAGACCCTGAGAACACCAACCTGATCAACACGTCGCTTCAGCTGTATCGCAAATTTGGGCAGTACCCACAGGCCATGAGACTGGCTCTCCAACTCCATGACTTTGATCTCATTAAACAGCTATTTGATGAATGCCCAGACAAGCTGGTTAGTCCCCTTTCCCCCTACATTGTGATATTTATTTGCTTTTATCATTTTTATAAGTCCATGTCATGTTAGGACTTGTGTTAATTTTATTTTGTCTTGTTACTTTAGGTGAGAATGCAAGTGGCCTTCATGCTGGGCCGTCAGCAGGTGTTCCTTGAGCTGCCGGAGGACATGGATGACTATGAAGACCTGACAGAGATCCTCTCCAACTCTCACCTGAACACTCACTTCCTCTCTCTCGGGCGTGAGGTTAGTATGTTAACTATAGGAACTAGATCATAGAATGCTTAGCACTAGTCATGTAATTAGCATTTACCTATTCTATCTTCGTTGAATCCTTTATTCACATTTATATCTAGTTTTGTTCTTTGCCCTTATTTTTACCTTTTTAAAAGTTCTAGAGAACACAAGCAGCAAAATGTTTATCGGCCATAAGTTTATACAATTTATTTTTGCTGCTGTTATATCCTTGCATTATTTCCTCTTTTACTTGCTATAGTAATCTTTGGTAACAGCATAAACTAAGTAGATTTGCAAGTAAGCTCAAACTTTCGTCAAAAAATAACTAAAGGGAAAGAAAGAAGCAAATGTTGGTTCAAGCGTTATACTGGCTTCTCTTCAAATTTAAATTTAACAAACTGCCTCAATTACCAGTTGGACATCATGGACCCCAAAACCCCAGAGGACATTTACAAGTCTCACCTGGAGAACAACCGGCCCACCTTTGGCCCTGGCCAGGTCGACTCTGCCCGCCAGAATCTCGCTTCCTCCTTCGTCAATGGCTTTGTAAATGCTGCCTTTGGAACAGACAAGCTGCTCACAGAGGACGGAAATAAGTGGCTGTACAAAAACAAGGAGCATGGTAAGACTTTTGTACAGTGATGGTAATTTTTCTGGTCATTAATCAGTCAGCAGAGACATTTTGAAGCTTACATTTAAAAATCTGCTCTTACCTTTGTGCTGCTATTACAAGTTCATTGATCAAAAACTAAGAATGTTTAAATTCCAGGTATGTTGAGTGCAACAGCTTCACTTGGTCTGATCTTACTGTGGGATGTTGATGGAGGTCTGACACAGATTGACAAGTACCTTTACTCCTCTGAAGACTTCATTAAGTCTGGTGCCCTTCTGGCCTGTGGCATTGTCAACAGTGGTGTGAGGAATGAGTGTGACCCTGCTCTTGCCTTGCTCTCAGACTACATCGGACATAAAACTATGGTTTGTGCTGAGTCTTGCTGTTCCGTTTGACTAAAATTAGTTTTTTTCATACTGGATAATGCCTATACAGAAATCATTCAGTATTGTGCAACAGAAAACAAACAGGATTTGTTTTCCAGGTCATTCGTATTGGAGCCATCCTTGGCCTGGGGCTAGCCTACTCTGGAAGCAACAGAGAAGCTGTCCTCAACGTCCTCACTCCAGTTCTGTCAGATGAGAAGAGCTCCCTAGAGGTAGTGGGCATCACTGCTTTGGCGTGTGGAATGATTGCAGTGGGAACAACAAACCAGCTGGTTGTGGAGGCTCTAGTCACGACACTTTTGGCTAAATCTGAGACTGAACTTAAGGACACTTATGCCAGATTCATATCCCTTGGCCTTGCTCTTGCATATCTTGGTGAGTGCAAATTTTTATCCTAAATGTTGACTTGTTTTTTTTGCAAATTATTGTTGAGTTGTATGCTTTTATTTTTCTGTGTTTTTTTTTACTATTGTGTTGCCTGTGAGAAATTTTAAAAAATTGTTTTCTCAGGTTGCCAAGACAAGTGTGAGGTGGTCCTCTCCTGCATCGAAAACCTACCTGCGCCCTTCCGTCAGATGACAGCCACCCTGATTGAAGTCTGTGCTTATGCTGGAACTGGTAATGTCTTGAAGGTATGTATGTTCTCCAGTTCTTAGGCCAGAGAGAGTGTTGAAACTTGAATAAATAGATATAGTTTTTTTTAGCACTGATGGGGACAGGAACCTATTGAGACTGGGGATGAGCTTAACCCAATGCTGAAGGGCATGACATGTACGTAGATGCCATGCCCACTGTGAGTTTACTTTATTAAATGTTTTTACACATAGATGGCTACACTTGTATTGAGTCACCAATGAGCCAATTACGAGTACTACCTGTCTCGCCTGTTTACACTTTTCCTTGATTTACAAAAATATTTTACATTATCTTATTTTGCTGTTACTAATGTGTATAAC
>NC_061827.1:679283-689283 GCF_019202785.1 Penaeus chinensis | reverse complement strand
GATGTTATATTTTTTCCCAGCATATACTTAGGGTGTATGTACTAAATCCTTTTAGTGTGGCTGGACTGATATGTAAAAGTTGCATTCCATCTCGGCATAACTGATATTTTATAATTCATAGAAAGTGATTTTAAGTTTTTTTTTCCCCCCCTGTTCATAAGAGAATACCATTATATTGGAATGTGTAAAATGTTTTTTCATGTCAGGGCTGGATAGAAATGTGTGGAGATTTTCAGTTCCTTTAGGCAAGTTTATGTATTGGGGATTTTAAACTCGTACTCCATTTCCATTAGCAAAAGTTAAAAGTCAATGTTTCCTCTTTTACAGACTGGCAGCAATGCTGAGACAACTAGCCCAGTACCATGCTAAAGACCCAAACAACTTGTTCATGGTCCGTCTGGCACAAGGCTTGACCCATCTGGGAAAAGGAACCATGACTTTGTCTCCTTACCACAGCAACAGGCAACTCATGTCACCCGTTGCTGTTGCAGGTCTCCTGGCCACCTGTATGGCATTCCTTGACACCAAGACCTGTGAGTACTTGTGGACATGAGAACATGACTGATGGCCATGCTTCCTATATTATTCTTTAACAGTTTGATAAGTTTTTAAATTTTAGTATTGTTCCTGAATATACAACTAAATTTTGATAAATATATTGTGTTCCATGACATACCTTTAATTGTATTTTATTATACTTTACAGTAATCCTAGGCAAGAGCCACTACCTGCTTTACTGCCTTGTCACAGCTATCCAGCCACGCATGTTGGTCACTTTTGATGAACAGCTAAACCCACTCCCAGTATCTGTTCGCGTTGGTCAGGTAAGGATATTATTATCATTATTTTTTCTCCCTAAATAGTTATAATTGGAATTTGATAATGATGGCAGATCTATAGTTGTCAGTTGCTTTGATAGTCAACATTGTAAGGTCTTTATTTGAATAAGGAATCCTTTTAGCACATTGATTCTTAATAGTTCAGAGGAGCTCTAGTAGTTGTAGGTATTGGTCTTACCAGATTGTCACATTTCATACAAACACCATTCTGAGTAGTTATCTTGTATTGAAAGGAATTTCTTTCAGTTATAATGAACTTTGTAAGTAAAGTATGACATCTATTTTTTATCTTTTTTCCAGGCTGTCGATGTGGTTGGTCAGGCAGGCAAGCCCAAAACAATTACTGGTTTCCAAACGCACACAACCCCAGTCTTGCTTGCACATGGAGAGAGGGCAGAGCTTGCCACTGACGAGTACCTTCCCCTGACATCTATCATGGAGGGCTTTGTAATCCTTAAGAAAAATCCAGATTATGAGACATAGGTCATGGGAACAATAGGTTTTCATAAACTTGACTAGGTCGCTCTAGTATTGTATTTTTTTATTTCTAATATTTTCCCCTCCTAGATGGTAATTTAATGATGGAAGGCAAGTGTAACATTTTCCTTAAGTCTCTTTTTCTATAGTTGAATATAATGGAAAATTCATGTGATCTTGTAATTCATAAGCCATCAGCTGATGCACCTCAGGCATATATTTTTTTTTAATCTTATGAAACTTTAAATATTTGGTTCAACATATACATGCAACTATTTTTCCGGTGACAAATCCTGGGGGTTTCTTCTTTTTTAAAAATTTATCAGGGTGAAGCAGTTGTCATGTCAAATGAATGAGTGTGATATGTGTAAAAGTTACATTTACTTTAAGGATATGTTTAGCAGATTTGTATTTAATAAACAAACGAACTGTTAATATGTTTTATTTACAATTACTCCTCCAAAACACTGTATTGTTTTATTTTGGTCTTATTATCTCCAAATTAACTTTTTCATGTATTATGAAATACTTTAGACTACTGGTAGTATTTCAGAGTTCTCAGTGCCTTATTTCTTAAACATGTTATAAGGAATGTTCTGAGAGATCAGTGGATTTTTAAAGTCCAGTTACAGTATGATATTGTAAACCTCTACTTTTGTTACTACCAATAATTCAGCAGTGGAATAGCTGCAACAGCCATCTTCACAAAAGCAAAATACAAACTATTGCTTGGAATTATTCATTTAAACTTTTTGGTGAATTATTTTTTTTATATCTGCTTTTTATTTGTTAATTCCGTAAGCGATGATGGGCTGCTTACGGCGGCATTTTTCCTTCGAAACGGCACCGAGCACAAACTTCGGTGAAAGAAGGGACGGAATTTGAGAAGCGAGGAACTCGATACTTGGATGTTACTCGGTACTTAAATTCCACCAACAGTTAAGCCTTACAGCACGTTTAAATTAGAATACTGGATACTGCATACTGATTGTTGTATTTGTTGTACAGCCTGAAACGTTGGCAATTAAATCAAGCTCCATAATGGTAGAGCTGAAAAATAACGAATCGGTCGGAACATAAGGCACAGAGCCTTCAGAGCACTACGAGGAAGTTCGGCCTGAAGCAAAGAAAAATTCTAGGAATTTTCTCATTAACGCTATGTCTAGGTCAAATTGTCGGGGAATTTTCACAAACGAAGGGAAATACAAACCTGAGCTCTTCCTTAGTGAATTTTCTAAAACCCAGTGGTAAACACATCATACAAAATATCATTCACCACTTAAATAGGTTGAAGGTTAGCAGTATTCCATTTCACTTTGAGCAATGAGTCATCAAACAAGCACAATCGCAAATTGCTATGGATTCCTTGCACTACGAAGCAAAAACTCCTCGTTGGGCAAGGATCTGAACCGGCGATGAAAGGGTAGTGGAACTTGGCCGCGGGCATGATGTGGGCAGCGTTTGTTCCCAATCCCTGTGGGTCAGGTAGCTTTTATCCTTGGGGAGGCCAGGAAAACGATAAACATGCAGGTGACTACCAAGCTAAGCACGTTTTGTTTAATTTGAACAAGATTACCATATAAGTTATTCACACACACACACACACACACACACACACACACACACACACACACACACACACACACACACACACACACACACACACACACAGAGAGAGAGAGAGAGAGAGAGAGAGAGAGAGAGAGAGAGAGAGAGAGAGAGAGAGAGAGAGAGAGAGAGAGAGAGAGAGAGAGAGAGAGAGAGAGAGAGAGAGAGAGAGAGAGAGAGAGAGAGAGAGAGAGAGAGAGAGAGAGAGAGACACACACACACACACACATAGAAAGAGAGGGAGAGAGAGAGAGAGAGAGAGAGAGAGAATTTTTTTTTTTTTTACCCTATTTATGATTCCTGCAACTCAACAGTTTTTAACCATTCAGTACAAGTGTGCTATTTTGGTGCAGCTATTTGCTAACAAACACGAATTCCAAGAAACTTTATCACAACTGCGCATTATGTAGTCTTGATTAAGGAACAAGCTAATGTTACTAAGCGAACATGGGTGGTGCATAACACCAGATTTATATATCCGAGAATGCAGTTTCAAAGATTATGTATGACCATTTTTCATAGGCATATACACTGTAGTCTGGTATTCAGACTGCAAAATCCGTATGTACAAAAAATCCATTGTTATTAAACCATTAGTATGTATGTGTATGAACTGCAATATCAATCTCAAATATGAAAAAAAACGTAATAACTGGGATACGATTTACCCGCATTTCCTGACAATTTCATTGTTTACGATCGCCATCCAAGATACCAAATTCAAGTTGTGGTTCCCTTTGTTTTAACGTTTGCATTTTGGAAAGGATTTTTTAAGTTTTAAGGAATCCTGCTTAGTATCCCTATTCCGAGGTTTTGTTAATTCATAAACAAGTCAAACCTATGACTGTATATTAAGTGGAACGATTAATAGGGGCTTTCATGTTAAAACTGTTTATTTACGTATGTCAGTTCTGTCTGTGATGCCATTTCTCATTTTATACCAATTGTTCAAACTGAAAAGTAAACATTTGCGAATAAATCACAGCACACCGGCACTAGCTGCGGTAGTTTTTGAAGCCGAAGTAGACGAAACAACATGCCCTTCTTTAATGGGGTAATGTTTAAAAGCATCAGTTACACTCCCAGCAAGAGCCAGGCCATAAAGTAGTCCCTGGCAACGTCCCTTTTGCGTCGCAGATCCAGCGTCCACGAAGCCCAGCGCCGTAAATTGACTTCTGCGCACCCGCTGCCAAACTTCCAATGGCGAGCCGGGTCTTGCGAAGTTCTGTTTCTCCACGGAACTTTTGGTCTTATTTATGGTCGACTAATTCTTGCGGGGGTAAATAAGTGGATGTGTTTATAAAGTGTGTGAGTTATCAATAAATCACATGGTTTATAGAAGTATTTTGTCAACGAATTTTGATATGTGGCACCACCGTAGAAATACGAAACGTAAACATTACGCTGTTCTCATGACAGAACATTCCCAATTAAAGTAATTCAATAAATTACGACATTATCATTAGGTTGCTTCCAACGCATCAAAATATTCGATGAGGCTAGTCTATCTGATATTAAATACACGTATAACATGCATACATAGACTGAAGATATCCAAAACACGCCAAAGTGCTTGATGCCGGCCGGCAACATTTGACAGGAGTCAGTGGGGAGGAGAGCCACTCGCTGGAATAAACCATAACACAGCTGACATAAATCCTTTTATTTTCACTTTAGTGTAGTTTGAGGTAGCAGTATACAATAATTATTGTTTTTTTTTTAATAATTATGTGCAATATAACTATTTCTTAGCATTCTATCAGTTACGAATTGATTTGAAGTAGTGAACGTTCTTTGTTTTGATGGGACTAGCAGTCCCGGCACGCTGACCAATCAGAAAACTGGGTCAGGGATGCGGGAGCCAATCACGCTTCGAGTTGGAGGTCACGTGGTTTTGTTGTTGTTTGTCAGCTGGGCCAGGCGAGCCGCTCAGCTGATTTCACAGTCAGTTCCACGCAAATGTATATCGCGGGAGGACCTGTGTGCGTCCACACCCAGATGGGCATATTCGTTTACGATAAGGACACCTTTCGGATTGTGACATAGTAGTGGGAGTTTGTGGCTGTCGATTGCTATCAGTGATCTTTATTCTCGTGAACTGGCTGTGTCTGAAATATTTATTTTCCTAAACTTTTCTTAAAACGTTATTTGACTGCACTTAGCATTGTCCACTAGATATCAGCAGTAGATCTTTTTCTAAAGTGTTCAAGATGTCGACTGGAAAGCGTTTAGCGAAGCGGTCTATCCTGGGTACGCGCGTTGCCTGCTGTCTGGATGATGGAAAATATTACTCAGGAGTTATATGTGCGGTAAAGACTGTCAACGAAGGAGGTCCTCCAGTGTACTCTGTGAGGGTGGAGGGCGAGAGGCGTGCCAGGGAGGTTCGTGAGGGCGACCTAGTAGGCAGTGGCTTCACGCCCGTTGGCTCTGTTAAGCTTCGCTCTGGGCAGAAAGTATACATAACTCACAATAACCGTGAAGTGTCGGGCAATGTCCTCTACCACAGACCGAACATCGACGAGGTCCTCATCTCCGTCATCAGCCCAGAGGTACGTCAGTGTTTGCTCTAAGCAGTATGCATTGTTAGGAGTAACCTTCGAGTGATGATGTTAGGCATGACTCTTTAATTTAAGTGCATTAATGTTTAAGATTGTTTTCGATTGTGATTGCAGTTGTATACCAACTACAAGTAATTTAGTGATGTTAAAGCCCCGGAGGCTGCAAACCTGAGCTACAAGGATATATGCAAGTGCAGTGCAGGCCGTGGCCGCCGCTGCTGTTGCCTGGGGCGTCTTCCTTATTTGGGAGGGCACTCGGCCTTGGGACAGCCAACCAAACACCGCCGACCCCTGCACCATCTGGGTATGGTCCGCCACCTCGCCTCTCCCACACACTCGCCCACACCGACTTCAAACTGATTTAACGTTCACAAATACCGTTCCTCATTTTCCTAACGTTTTATGTTCCTCTCCTTTGTATGTACGTTAACTGCGGTTTTGCCTGGCTTGCATTGTCGGCATATATAATGACATTATTTCGGTATTAAAATGCTTGCTTTTGGAACATTCAAGATAGTAACGGATGCGAGGTTCGCTTGGAAACACGATCACACACAGCATTCACTCACGCATTCTGGGACTCTGCTTTGTGTTCCTACACTCTTTCTCTATCACTAAATGTACCTTGTAATGTAACAAGACTGAACTTGATGATTACAGACCCATGCATGTTGATGATGAGGTAATATGTAAATTTGAATTTGTAATGTATTACTAACACTACTAAGAATTTGCACTCTGGCTCTAGACCAAAATATCCTAGTATAATTAAATCAAAACCGACATATGTTGTGCACACATTTTACACTATTAATGGCAATAAGTTCCGAAGCGGTAACTCGCTAGCTTAGCCGGTGTTAACGAGCTCTTTTAACAGTTAGCGTGTACATTAACCATTTGATTACATGGTATTGGTAGAGAGAGAGAGAAAGGGCGAATCAGTATGGGTGTGAACACTGCACGTCGAGATGTCAGCTGTGTGTGTTGGCATGGACAGCTTGTGTGATGATATTCCCAGCCAATGGATCGGATCAGAGCCCGTTGTCAAGGCTGGGTCCGCACAGTTTCTAATTTTCTTTTGAATGAGTGAATATTAATCAGAAAGGAAAGATTTGAGCGAAAACTACATTAAGAAGGGATCCACGTATGGTGCTCTTTCTGTACATGAAAGGAGGCCTGTAGGTAGGAGCGGTGGAGGTTGGACAAGTGGCTGGCAACCCTCGCACGTTTATCCTCGACGTGGCAGGGTCGAAGGCGGTGGACGGGGAGGGGGGTCGGCAGGCAGGGGTGCCGCTGGGAAGGGGTTTTGACGCGAGCCTTGGACTTCGAGTGAAAGGAATCGTTTGGATTCCGGAATGATGGGCGGCAAGGAGTTCCCAGGCAACAGCCGGCGTGCCCAGCATCGGAGCGACACCGAAGGCTGGATGTTGGAAGCGCTCTTGGTAGGGAGGGGGGTGGGGGATCGGCCGAGAGAAGGAGGAACTACCATGAAGGTGGCGTGTAGGGCGAGTCAGCACACTTGAGTGCATCTCTCGTGAGTTGGCGAATGCGAAGTGAAAGTGACGGGGAATTCTCAAGATGTAAGGCGTTCGGGAAGAAGGCATGTAAAGTGGCAGGTCCAGTCAGGTTCTGCGAGCGAGCAGAGCCAGGGAATGCGCCCTACATTCTCCTCGCGAACTGCAGAAATTTCCTTGACAGAAGGGTCAGCCAAAACACTCCTGTCTGGATTTTTTTAGCATTACCTTTCTCAACAATTATAAAAATACTAATACTGCTGAATCTGAATTTTGAGTCAGACGTGGTAGTTGAGAAGGGAGACGGAACCTTCTGGATGCTGTTTGTGGAATGCAAATGCAGGAGGGAGACTCGCCGTGTTCTGTTGATGGCAGATGACCTCCTCACACTGGAAAGTCTACTGTCAATTTGGAATGCTGACAATCGGGGCCGTTAGATAGTGAAGCCATGGTGAATATAAATTGAGAGAGAGAGAGAGAGAGAGAGAGAGAGAGAGAGAGAGAGAGAGAGAGAGAGAGAGAGAGAGAGAGAGAGAGAGAGAGAGACTGTCCTCGCCCCCACTCGTGGTCCCGATTCAAGGCCTTGCCCGCTCCGGGTGTAGGACGAAGGCAGCGAGCGAGTGAGGTGTAGGCGGTGTAGGTGGTGTGAAGGTGTTCCCGCGAGGTGTAGGTGGAGCGCCCTTCGTGTGCTAGAAGAACGGGTGCAGTTTCGGCCATTGCAGTGAATAAAAGGAAGGGGAGGAGAGGACTTGGTCGTCCCTCTCGCCGAATCGAACGAGTGAGGCGGACAAGTTGCAGGCGCTCGGTAGTTTACATGAAGGGAAATGAAACGAATTGGATTTGATACGAGAGCGAGGTGACCAGCCTTAGAATTATGATGCATCTATAGAGAGAGGATTAGGATAATGAAAAGAGGAGGAGGAGGAGGAGAAAGAAGGAGATGGAAAAGGAGGAGGAGGAGGAGGAGGAGAGGGGTCCAGCGAGCGGCGGTAGGATTGATGGGGTAATTCTGGAGAACCGAATATTTGAGGCGAAATTTCGGGGGTTCGATGTTTCTACTTGTCTGGTGTGTATGAGAGAGAGAGAGAGGGGGGGGGGGTGGAGGGTTGTAGAGAGAGTGAGATTATGAACTTAAGTGTGTGTGTGTGGGTGTGTAGGGGGTTAGGGGTATTTGGGTAAGTATGTAGTGTATATATGGATATTTGTATGTGTAGGTACATGTAAATGCCTATCACACCCTTGACAGTATCGTGCACACGGACTGCCACAGTGGTCGTTCCTGCGGAGACGGAAGAGCAACGAAAGCAAGGGTGGCTGCAACTTCCCGGCCCAGACGCGCATGTTGCAGCCGGCAAGTCATAAAGTAGTTGCAATTGCGGTGCCCGACGCGATGTGATGCGAGGGAGCACATTTCACTTCGGTTTCTCTTCGGCGCGCGAGGCAGGGAGGGGAAGGGGGATGGAGATGCTATGGAATGGGGGATATCTATACCGGTAGAGGAAGAGGGGGAGGGGGGAGGGGCGTGGGTGACTGGAGGAATGTGATACCCTCTGACCCGGGTTTGGCTGTGTCGACCTACGCAAACACTTGCCGGGGCCTGCCAGAACCCAATCCCTCGGGGTGAAGGCGGGGCAGAGAGGGACAGGGGGGGGGGGGGGATTGGAACGGGTTAGTCGCGGGGGAAAAGCAGGACATTTTGAGAAACCCGTTAAGTGGACGTGGCGAGGGAGGAGGCGGTGTATATATTGCATTCATCTGTTTTCATAGGTCTGTCCCATTATTCCTCCGTTTAAGCTTCATATAGGTGAATGAATGAGAGATAGGATAGAAGAGAGAATAAAATCATGAGAATCTGTGTGGGGGGGTCTATATATATACATAATATGCCCGAGCGAGAACCGAACGCATCCCGGACCCGGCGACCGCGGAACGGCGTGAGCGAGAACGAAGCGCGATCGTGCGTTCTTCTAGGCTGCGGGGATCCGGAGGGAAGGTGGGGCGGCTGACTCTGCTGACGCCGCTGACCTCGATCAGCTGGTGGCACCCCGGCCCGCGCGCTTGGCCGGGCTGGTAGGCCTCGCGACTAGCTTCCGCTCTCGCTCTCACTCTCCCCTTGGCGCCCCGACGCCTGCTTTCAGGCACTTGCCAGGCCCTCTGCCTATCTGTTGCTCAATCGCCCGTCCGTACTTTTACATATGTACATAGGCCTACAAACATACATACATACAACCGTACATAAGTACGTACATCTGTACCTACATACATCCGTACAAACATACATCCGTACACAAGTACTTATGTACTTACCTATTTGCATACATACTTGTATCCTCACACTTATAACCTGCTTCTAAGTGTGAGACGCAAGAAAAGAGTGTGGCGTTAGTGTGCTGTGTGCGTTCGACAGAAAGTAAAGCAAAGTAAACTAAGCTTACCCAGACTTACGCCTTGAAGGGAGGAGGATCCCCCCTCCCGTCCCATGGGGGGGGGGTCGGAAACTGAGTTCTTCCACGTGTTTGCAAGGGATTCGGAGTGAGTGATTGGGAGCAAGGTCGGCGATTGGGTTTTCGGATCCGGATCAGCTGCTCGGGAGGAGTGAGTCGAGACCAATCTGAGAGGGAGAAAGGGAGGGAGAAAGAGAATACTAGTACTGGAGGGTGCAAGGGTGATACTCGCTCGATACGTTCCTCGGCTTCTGCAGGTGGAAGTGTCTGCCGAAGGTTGTGCTTTGGCAGCCTTCGTAAACCGTCTGCGGCAGGAGTCGAGGCTCAAGGTTTTATACATCGTCGCCAAGGGCGCAGGAGCCGCGGTGGAGATGGGCGTGTGGGCGGCACGGGGAGGGCGAGGCCGGGCTCTGCAACCAAGGACATGCAGTGTTGTATTTCGTCATGGCCACTTCCCGGAGTGCGCCTGCATGCAAGAGCACGCGTGTCGGGATGCCGCGGCAGGCGCAGCGACGAGCAGGATGGCCGCGGGTCCCAGAAACGGCGAGCCTCAGCGGCGG
>NC_061827.1:659283-669283 GCF_019202785.1 Penaeus chinensis | reverse complement strand
TGGAGGTGGAGGAGACACAGAAAGGAAAGAAGAGACGAGGGCGACGAAGGGGGAAGGAAGGAGAAAAGGAAATAGAAGGAGGAAGATTACGAAGCATCCGGAATGACAGTAGGAATGAGGTGCTGATGAGAAGAGAGGGAGAAAAAAGCGAAGAAGAGGAGACAAAGCGACCTGCTCCGGAAGAGGGTCCTGTCCGCGGTGAAAGGGGGGCTGGGGGGGGGGGTAAGCGACGCTGGAGATCCTGGAGGCTTTTAACACGACAGAGGGGAAGGTGGGAAGATGCGATATAGAAAATAGCGAGATAATAATAATAATAATAATAATAATAATAATAATAATAATAATAATAATAATAATAATAATAATAATAATAAGAAGAAGAAGAAGAAGAGAGGAAGGAGGGCGAAAAGAAAGGAGAGGAGGGAAGAGGACGATAACAGACAGAAACGAGAGGAGAAAAGAGAGAGCAGCTTGTGAGGTTTGGCTTCCGCGCCCGCGATGGCCCAGAGCCGCCTCCCCGGGGTCATCGCAAGGTCCCTTTGCGCTCCTTGGATCCCTGGTACCAAGGGCTAGACTTCGATAGACCTTGCCTGGTAATGTCTTGTGCCACTCGTGGGGGCTCTCGCTCTCTCCCTCCCTCTCCCTCTCCCTCTCCCTCTCCCTCTCCCTCTCCCTCTCCCTCTCCCTCTCCCTCTCCCTCTCCCTCTCCCTCTCCCTCTCTCCGGTGTGTTAGGTAGGAAGAGCCAAGCAAAGCTTAAGCAAGGCAAAGCAAGTTAAAGGAAGTCATAAGAAAACAAAGCAAAGCCACGTAGGACTAGGCTGGGTTTGGGTGAGCGCCGTCGAGTTGGAAGCGCAAGCCACAGTAGCACCAAAATGACTTGATTCCGATTCTGAGATCGCGAGTGTGGAGCCCTTTTGTTTCTTTGTGCGGCTCGGGCCTCGCGCCTTCTCCCCGGGTTCCTGCTCTCGGCTCAGGCGGTCGAGTGACCGCTCGTCTTTCTCCATGTCGTGCTTTTACTACGCTGCGTGAATACTTTACGTTTATATCCTTAGGACGAATGAAAATTTATCGGTGTTTAAGGGCAGTGCGAAAAAATGTTTTATTATTCTAAAAATGGAAGTGGAGCGTCGGGGATTTGCAAAGAATGAACCTGATCGAATTGTTGCTATGGGCGAAGTAACCCCCCCCCCCCCCCAGGCACAAACCCCGAGGGCTGAGGATTGGCGAGGGTGGGGGAGGGAAAGAGGGGGAGGAAGGGGGGGAGAGATCATTGCAGGTGAAGCGTCGTCGGCGGCGGACGCGTCGATTAGGGCAGCGGGCGCCAATTCCCGACCAGCGTTCCTCTGACGAGTCGCCGCCGTTCGTGCGCGCGGCGACGGAAACCCCGGGCTGCACTGGAGGGCTTTCCTGCGGGGGGAGGGGGGAGGGGTCTCAGCGAGGGGGCGCTCAGACTCGGCGAACTCCGCGGGATTGGGTCTGGCTCGGGATGGGCGATGGGCGCTTGCAACGAGAAGGTGGGGAGGGCAAGAATGGTGGGAATAGTAGAGTGAGAAGGAGAAACAGAACAGAGAGAAGGAAAAGATGAAAGAGGAGATGAAGAGGAAGGGGGCAGAGGAGGGTCCGCGGCAGGGAAGATTAACAAGGGAGTGGGGCGGGTGGGGGCGTAGAGTAGCAGGCACTCCAACCCTAGAGAATGAGAGTGCTCCAGAGGAGTGCCACACCCACTCCCGTGATCTGGGTGTCCCTTCCGTGCCCCCCCCCCCCCCCCAGTTAACCCCTCCCTCTCTCCCTCACGCACGCTACCGTCGGCGAGCGAGCTCTTTCAACGACTCCCCCTCCCTGCACCCCCCTTGCTTCTCAGGGTTCAACGACCGCCAACTGCTGTAAACTGTAGACTGCCTGTCCGACCTGCGCGCGCATGTGTACCCCCGTTCCGTCCCTCGGAGAGTGTTGGTCAGGCAGGTCGCAGGCTTTGTTCCGCCGCCCCTCGCTCCCAGGGGCCCTAGATCGAGTCCCTGGAGCCCCTGACACGAGGACGCGCCAGGACAGGAGCGGAGGCAAAGGCGCCTCGCCATGAAAGGATTTTGAAACCCTTTTTTGTCAGATCATTTGCATCAGTCATTCGTTTACGTAACAAACCAGGGCGTGTCTCAAATGCTCCCTCTTACATTACATTAAGTCTTATTCAGATTTTTTTGAAAGATGCTAAACGTTATCGAGTGTAAATGTTATGCAGCAACATGACGCCGGCACAATGAGAGAAAAGCCGAACACAATAGCTGGTTTCAATGTTGCAGTGAATTGAAATTTGCAGAATTTTTGCTATTCCAGGCAGGAGCGCGGATAAAAGTGACTCGGGCGAGGAGGAAACTGGCACAGTTTATTTTCGGTAAAAATTTTCCTAGCGCCGGGGTGATCGTCCGATCCCGCGCGTTCGTTACTCCTGTTCAGACCGTTACCAGAATAGATTTACTGTTACCTCACCGATACAAGGATTGTCGCGTGCAGATCTCGGATTGGGCTTTCTCGGCAGTCCCAGAAGCTTGACTAATATTCTGTAACAAAGAATTTGGAGGAAAAAAGAAGTAAGCCAGGAATTGCGCGGTACTCCTCGTCGTCCTTTGTTTGGGTAGAAGCGGCAACGTCGCGCGGGAGAAGCGGCACCGCGCGTGGGGTTTGTTATGGTGTGACGTCACAAGGTCGGGGGGTCCGCCAGCCGTTGGGGGAGGGGGTGGGAGCGGGGAGGCGGAGGGGGAGGAGACCGGGAGGCGGAAGGGGAGGGGGACGCGGAGGGGAAGGGTACGCGCCTACTGTGATGGGAACTTGGTTTCTCCAAAGGCATTCGGAGATGGAGGGAGGCCACGGGCGTCACTCGGCTCAGGTTTGGCGTCTTGTGCGTCCGAGAGGGACAGCTTGCACTCCGCTCTGGTTTGGTCGTTCACGCCGGGCTGGCGATTGCGGTGTCGGTGGGCCAAGCCTTCCCTGAGGATAGAGCGGTAGAAAACGGAGCTAATCACCGACGACCAAACCGCAAATGACATAGATTCATTAATGGATATTTGATCACCAAACCCTTCCCTTCCCTACGTCGTTATGGTCTGACCAAGGCCGCGAAGTGACTGGCTGCGAACAAAAGCTGGCCTTGTTGGGCGAACTGTGTCTAGTGATCATGTTAAATGTCGTGGCAGGCTTTGTCACTCGGCTCACCCGCACGCAGGGCAGAGAAATGATCATTCGTCGGCTGGAAGCATTTGACCAACACTCCAGTCAGCGCAACTGCGTCGTATCTGGCTGTGCTCCTCTCCCCCCCTTGACCCCCCCCCCTCTACCCCTTCTCGCTGATGCTCTCTTTATCTGACGTTCTCTTTTATTCACTTCTGTCCTCTCATCTCCTTTTCTATTCTCTTTTTTTATCTCCTTTCTCGCCTCTCGTCTCCTCTCCTCTCCCCTCGTCTCCTCTTCTCCCCCCTCCCCTGTTTCCTCTCTCTCTCTCTCTCTCTCTCTCTCTCTCTCTCTCTCTCTCTCTCTCTCTCTCTCTCTCTCTCTCTCTCTCTCTCTCTCTCTCTTTCCCTCTTTCCCTCTTCCCCTCTTCCCCTCTTCCCCTCTTCCCCTCCCCCCCCATCTCTCTCTCTCTCTCTCTCTCTCTCTCTCTCTCTCTCTCTCTCTCTCTCTCTCTCTCTCTCTCTCTCTCTCTCTCTCTCTCTCTCTCTCTCTCCCCCCGTGTCTGCATTGTATATAATGTTACTCGTTCCCCTCTGCGTACCCTGCTCTAGCACCCTCTCGCTGGTCGGGGTACAGACTGTGCAAGGGCGCTGATCGATGGAGCATTTTTCGTCCCCAGAACCTGTCGACGCCTGAACGACCGGGTGGAAGTGGGTGGATGCGGTGGAGGAAGGAGGGTGGGTGGTGGAGGGTGGAGAATGAAAGGTGGAAGGTGGAGTAGGAATGGCGGTTTGGGTGTTCGGTTGGATCCGTTAAGGGAGCGGTAAGGGTGTTAGGTGTTGTGGGAAGAGCCTCGGAAGATTGATGGGGACTCGGAGGAAATGGCGGTGGAAAGATCGATGGGGGATTAAACACAGAGAGAGAGAGAGAGAGAGAGAGAGAGAGAGAGAGAGAGAGAGAGAGAGAGAGAGAGAGAGAGAGAGAGAGAGAGAGAGAGAGAGAGACAGCGTGATGTTATCATCATTCAGTCTAAATTTTATATCCAACTGTCTTCTTCCTTTTCTCCTCCTCATCTCCTCCCTTTCCTCCTCCTCCTCCTCCTCCTCCTCCTCCTCCTCCTCCTCCTCCTCCTCCTCCTCCTCCTCCTCCTCCTCCTCCTCCTCCTCCTCCTTCTCCCTCCTCCTCCTCCTCCTTCTCCTCCTTCTCCTCCTCCTCCTCCTCCTCCCCCTCCTCCCCCTCCTCCTCCTCTTCTTCTTCCTCCTCCTCCTCCTGCTGCTCCTCCTTTTCCTCCTCCTCCTCCTCCTCCTCCTCCTCCTCCTCCTCCTCCTCCTCCTCCTCCTCCTCCTCCTCCTCCATGTTTCACTGGAGGCTCTTTCCAACATCGCGTCCCAAGCCTCTCGCTCGATGGCATACTGTGCCGGTGGGGGGAGGGGGGGGGGCAGTTACACAATCCTTTTCTTCTTTGATCCCTTCACTTTTTATTCTTTGCAAACCTTAATTATCTTCCGAATATTATATGGAGTTATCTTAAATGAACGAATACTAATTATTTTAAGGAACGAAGACAAAGTTTGAAGTGAAGACAATTCAGACAATTCGCAATTATGAAGTTGTCAATCAGCGTCGTTCTCGTTGTGGTTGTAGCTGTAATGTTCTCGAGATTAATGCTTGTGAGGCTTCGCGCGACGACTCATTAAGGTGTTGTCTGCGCGAGTAACCAGACGCGAGCAGACGAAGTGGACAGGTGGGGTGGGGGGGGGGGGGGGGGAGACGTGGCCAGGGGAGCGTATCGGATGGTTGTTTATTTCTGTCTGTCTGTCTGTCTGTCTGTCTGTCTGTCTTCGTCTCTCTCTCTCTCTATCTCTCTCTCTCCTCTCCTTTCTACCTCTCTCACGCTCCTCTCCTCTCTCTCTCTCTCTCTCTCTTCTCCCTCTCTCTCTCTCCTCTCCTCTCTCTCTCTCTCCATCTCTCTCTCTCTATTTATATATATATATATATATGCATTATATATATACATAATATATATATTATATATAAATATTTATTATATAAATATATAGTAATATCGCCCTTCACTCCTCGTAGGCCATTAATCTCTATCTATCCATTTATCTGCGCCTGTCTCGACCCACCATGCCTCCTCTTGCCCTCCGCGACCTGTCGATCTCCAGTCTAAGTGGCACGGACGCGTCAGACATGATGCACTGGGTAGCCATATGCGTGCTCTTCTCCCGCGATTTCTCCGGATGGAAGGAGGACATTTACCGGCGAGAGTAAATCGTATCCATTGGCGGGAACTCGAACGCGGGTATTGTAATCGACGCGTGGAGGCCGGGAGGAGGGAGAGGGGAGGGAGGGGAGGGAGGGAGGGAGGAGGAGAGGGAAGGGGATGAGGGAAGCAAGGAAGATAGAAAGAGAAAGCGAACGGCTAACGTAGCCCGCCGAGAGAGTAGCTAGCGCGCCTGAGCGCGCGCAGATCTCTCTCGCTCTCTCTCGCGCTCTCTCTCTCTCTCGCTCTCCTCCGCTTTCGTTCTCTTCTCTTCTGCGCTACCTACCCTTCCGTCGTTCTTTCCTTTCTTCCCCTCTTGTTATTGTGCCTCTCCGTTCTTTTCTGTCTTTGCTTGCCCCTTTTCCCCACCCGTCATTTTCGTCCCATCTTTCCCATGGCTTTTCTTTCCATCAAGACCCACCTCCCTACCCCCTCCTTCTTCCTTTCCCCCTCTGCCTCCCTCTTCTCACCTTCTCCCTTCTCCCCACAATGGCCACAACCCTCCCATCC
This sequence comes from Penaeus chinensis, assembly GCF_019202785.1. Lineage (NCBI taxonomy): Eukaryota > Metazoa > Arthropoda > Malacostraca > Decapoda > Penaeidae > Penaeus > Penaeus chinensis. Next base: position 663,341 of record NC_061827.1, on the reverse strand, counting down.
CGTTCGCCCGTGCCAACCACTCCTCGGACCCCCAGCCCTCTGCGCCAGTAGGCTTCACCCACCACCTACACTCCCTCCAAAACCACCACACCACACACCTAATTCCACTCACCTCCTCCACCACCACCACCACCTCCACCTCCACCTCCACCACCTCCATCCTCCACCTCCACCACCTTCATAACCCTCCATCCCACCACCACCTCTCCACCACCCTCACCCTCCCCAGCACAACTCACAACACCCCCCATCTCCCATCACATCTTCATACTCCTGGCCTCTCCCTCTCACTCCTCTCTCACACTCCTTTTCCTCCCTCCTTTCCTCCTCCTCCATCCTCCTTCCTTCCTCCCTCTTCCCACCCCTCCCTCACTCTTGCACCCTTCCATCCACCCTCTACATCTCTCCGCACCCATCACTCCTCTATTCCTCTCCTCCATCCCCCCATTCCCTCCACCTCTCATCTCACCCTCCCCACCCTCCCCCTCCCCTCCCCTCCTCCCCCTCTACCCCCTTCCCCTCCTTGTTCCCTTCCCCCTCCCCTGCCTCCCCTCGCCCCTCCCCCGCCGCCCGCGTCGCCCGCAGCCTCCGAGCGCCTTTGAGATCCTGCCTCGCGCTCCGTGTGAGAACCTGGATCGAAAATCCTTCGATAATGACGCTTGTCGTGAAGGATGTTGTGGCTGCGGTTGAGGGGAGGCTCGGCCCGGCGCGGTCCGCTCCTTCGCTTCAATCTCTGGTCTTCGTTTCTCCTCTTTGTGGAGAGCGAGGGAAATGCCCTGTTTATTTGCACGACGTTTTGCCGAAAGAGGAAGTCCACTCGGGGCAGAACTATCTTTCGGAGGCGCTGGGGCTGTTCCTTCGCGGCGACGTCTCTCTCTCTCTCTTACTCACGTTTCTTTGTGATTTTCCCTTTATCATCGTCTTTTATTTTCGCTTTCGTTATCATCTTCGTCTTCACCACCACCTCCGCCTCCGCCTCCGCCTCCGCCTCCGCCTCCGCCTCCGCCTCCGCCTCCGCCTCCGCCTCCGCCTCCGCCTCCGCCTCCGCCTCCGCCTCCTCCACCTCCTCCGCCTCCTTCACCTCCACCTCCACCTCCACCTCCACCTCCACCTCCACCTCCACCTCCACCTCCACCTCCACCTCCACCACCTCCTCCTCCAGCCAGATCCCGGCTGTCGCAGCGACTGGAGCGCTTTCCCCCCGCGCCAGGAGTCGCTGCTTCTGCCTCGTCTCTCGCGCCGCTCGGAGGCAGGAGGAAGAGCGCTAATCTCCCGAATCTTTTTGTATGTAAATCCCTCCTGCGTAGGCGTGTCGCGGCCCCCATTTTAGTAGGCCAGCTGGGAGGGCGAGAGGGGAGGAAAGGTAGGAAAGGAGACAGAGGAGGAAGGGGGAAAGGGAGGAAGGTGAGGAAAGGGGGAAGGTGAGGAAAGGGGGAAGCTGAGGAAAGGGGGAAGCTGAGGAAAGGGGGAGGAGGAGGAAAGGGAGGAAAGGGAGAAGGGAGGAATTGAGGAAGGGCGGGCAAGGGAGGAAATGGGTTGAGAGGAGAGACACTCGGGAATTTTATCTCCACAAAATGTCGCCGCGGGTTTGTTTGTGCGTCGGCGGCCAAAGGTACGAGGCCAGGTCAGGAGATACGGGTTAGATGCGGGAGGAGGGGGGGTGTTAGGGGTGGGGGGTGTGGGTGCTTGACCCGCCGAGCGCACCCCCTCCCCCCTCCTTTCCTCCAACCAACACGCCACCGCCGCCCCTGCTGGCCAACAGATGCTATGAAACTCTACACTCCTGAAGACGAGGAGAAAGTGCAAGGTGGGGCGGGACTTCCTGACGAGGAGGCCGCTCGTGCCGCAAGAGTCAGGGGGAGGAAGGAAGGGCCGGCTCGGGGCTCCAGGGCCGCTGGGTGAGAGGGCGGGCACTGGAACTTTGGGAACGAGGGCTGTCACACAGTGATAACACAGTTACATCGGGAAAATTCGATTGGAAATCCCAAGGAAACGGAGAAGAAAAAGATAAAGGAAAGGGAAACAGAAAAAGAAAAGAAGAAGAAGAAGGATGAGGAGAAGAAATAGCCAAGACTCTCTGAACATCCAAAACGCTTCTTATTTTTGAGGAAGCAGCTTCGACTCGAAACAACACGGATTTTGTGTTTACTTCCCGACTGCGGCGTTTCAACAAGGGTATCTGTTGGCTGCGGAGGCGGCGGGTGGAGGGCGGGAAAAGAAAGGGGGGGAGGGAGAAGAAAGCAAAATGGAGAGGGAAAAGTAGAGGGAGAGGGCGAAGGAGAAGAGAGGGGGGAGGGAGTTGGGGGGGCGGGTGAGACGAGGTCATCCAGTGGTCAGTTTCTCTCCTCGCGGCGAGTGGTGGATGGCTTGATGGAGGCGGAGGCGTATCGGAAAGAATGGAATGGGATAAAAATGGAAATGGTGGAGCGAAAGGGGAAGAGGGGGGGGGGCGGGAGGGGGAGGGGGAAGTGGGGAGGGGAGGGAGACTAACACTCGCCACAAATATTATTTTTATCACCCCATTGATATAGAAGGCGCCGAGTGTGAGGGGGGGGGGGGCAGGACAGACAGACTGACAGACAGACTGTTTTAACGTCTGCCTCCCCCTCCCCCCAACCTATTTAAAGAGACAAAACATCGAAGGAACATTAGAAAACCGCAAAGCCATATCTAATTAAGCGCTGAACGCGGGCGGGCGGGGAAGCAGGGACGGCGACGGAGATGTGTTGTCGTTCAGGTAATTAGCTCGTGATAACCTAGGGTCGGTTCACCGGCCTGGGCGCTGGGGGAAGGGGAGGGGGAGGGGGAGGGGCAACCAGGGCCAAAGACTTGTGCTGAGCGTAGTAGGCCTAGACCAGACTTCTCTGCTTCTCATGTTTCTTTTTTTCTTTCCCACACTCTCTCTCTCACTCTCTCCCGTCCCTCTCTCTCTCTCTCACTCTCTTCTCTCTCTCCTCTCTCCCATCTCATCCCTCTCTCCTCTCTCCCACTCTCCTCTCTCTCTCTCTCTCTCTTCTCTCTCTCCTCCCCTCTCTCTCTCTCACTCCTGGCCTCTCCAACTCTCCCCCCGCCCACCCCCTCTCCCCCCCCACTCCCCCTCCTGCCTCGCCTCTCTCTCTCTCTCTCTTCTCATCGTTCTCGTCTTTCTCCACTCTCTCTCTCTCATCATCGCTCTCTCTCTCTCTCTCACACCTATCTCTCTCTCTCGCTCCCCCTCTCCTCTCAACATAGCTAGATATAAACAAATGACTATATTTAAAAAAAATACAAAGTATAGAAATAATATGAACACTATAAAAAAAATTGGAAGAAAAATTAAAGTATACTAAAATAAAATGAAAATGAGAAGGAAAGGTGAGTAAGTATAATGGATTTGGAATAGTACAAGGGAAGGTATAGAGGAGAGAAAGTATATTGCAGGCCATGGTAAGGTACGTGGTAGATATTGAAATTTACCCTTTTTATATCTCGTTTTATTTACTTTTGTTTAACGTTCTAAATGGATTTTGTTGTCATGTTGGTTTTTTTTTTTGTTGATGTTGTGAGGTGTTGGTGTGTGGAGGGTGGTGGTGTGGTTTGTGGATAATGTGTTTAATTTAATATTTGTACATGATAAGTAATATGGAGAGTGATTTAGGAATTATAGAATGATTTGGATGTTTTGTAGATCCATTGGTATGGAATTAAGTATGTGGGTAGTGGCGTTGGGTTGTGTTTTGTGGGATAGAGGGATAGAGAGGAGGGAAGGCATAGAGGGATAGAGGGGCCAGCGCGCCGCGTGGGGAGGGAGGCAGGGAGAGGAGGGAGGGCAGGGCAGGGTGGGAGGGTGTGGGGTGGGAGGGAGGGAGGGAGGGGGTATTAGCGGTGTGTGAGAGTAAGATGGGGGGTTGGTTTGTATCGTGTATGTTGATGTGAAGTGAGCTGAGAGAAGACAGAGACAGAGAAAGTGTCTGCGCGAGACCGGAAGAAACGGACCAAGAGAAAGACAGACAGACAGACAGGAGAAGCGAGACCGGGAGTGACAGACCGACAACGAGAGGGATAGACAGACTGGGCGA
>NC_061827.1:651783-654283 GCF_019202785.1 Penaeus chinensis | reverse complement strand
AGGAGAGGGAAAGATGGGGATCACCGTCAAACATCACCTCTACGATCGGAGCTCCATCATATTCACTGCCTATCTACCGTTCTGCTTGCTCTCCTGCTTGCCTGCTTTCCTTCCTGTATTCCTCCTTGCATCCCTGGTTTCCATCCTGCTTGCCTGCTTTCCTTCCTGCTTTACTCCCTACCTCCCTGCTCTCCTCCCTGCCTCCCTGCTTTCTTCCCTGCTTGCCTGCTTTCCTTCCTGCTTTCCTCCCTACCTCCTTGCTCTCCTCCCTGCCTCCCTGCTTTCCATCCTGCTTGCCTGCTTTTATTCCTGCTTTCCTCCCTACCTCCTTGCTCTCCTCCCTGCCTTCCTCCCTGCTTGCCTCCCTACTTGCCTGCTTTCCTTCCTGTTTTCCTCCCACCAATGCCCCCCCCCCCTCTCGCTTGTCCCCTCCCGCAGCCCCTCCGCCTCCGCCGAAACCGTGATATTGAAATATTGGATTTGAGCCCACGACCCTCCGCGCCACGACCTCGCACGACCTGACGAACGACCCGGGTACGATGGGACGATGATGATGATGATGGTGTGTGTGTTTGGGAGTCCGGAAGGGGGGGAGGGGGAAGGGAGAAAGAGTAAGGGAATAGGGATGGAAGGGGGAAGAGGGGAAAGGGGAAAGCGAAAATCCGGAAGGGAGGGAAGGGGGAATGGGGAAAGGGAAGGGAGGGAATTTGGAAGGGAAACTGAGAGGCCGTAGGGCAGGGAGTAGGGAGGGAAGGGGGGAAAGAGGGGAAGGGAGAATCCGGAAGGGAGGGAAGGAAGGGAAAGAAAATATGAAGGGTTAATGACGAATAGGAGAAGAGGGGGGAAGGAGAGAAGTAGTAGTGATGTTGGGGAGGAATGAGGATGGGAGGTGTTGAGGAAGGAGGGAAGACGATAGAAGGGAGGAATGAGGGATGCATGGAGAAGTAAAGTACGCGAAAGGGAGAAAGGAGCGACGCATGGAGAAGGGAAGAAAAAGGAAAGGGAGGAAATGAGGGACTCATAAAGAAGGGAAGAGGAGGAATGGAAGAAAGGAGGGACGCCTAAAGAAGGGAAGAAAGGGGAAGGGACTGAAGGAGGGACGCATAAAGAAGGGGAGAGGAGGAAGGGGAGGGAGCGAAGAGTGCGAACTGGTTTCGAGGAGTGCCTCGGGTCTTGTTACGACGCCCTCCTGCCTGCTACGCCGAGGGAGGGGGCGCGGGCGGTGTGGACGGGCGTGACGGGGCTCTTGACATCGTTACGGCCGTCACGAGCCCTCGGGGGTGCTCTTTTTTGAAGGATTTATTCCCCTTTCTCTTATTGGATATTTCTTCTTCTTCCCTTTTTTTTCTTTATTGTTCATAGCTATTTTTTTGAGGAGGAGAGGTAGAAAGGACTGAGAGAGGGAGGGGGGGAGGGAAAAGAGGGAAGGGAGAGGGAACAGGATGAGAAGAACAGGAAGGAAGAGAGGAGGGGGAAAGATGGAAGGAAAAGATGAAAGGAAGGAGGAGGATGTAGTCGCGGGAGGGAGGAAAGGAGGAGGAAGAGACGGGAGCAGGGAGCAGGGGATAAGGGAAAGGGAAAATCCTGAACCCCCTCTCCCTCTCCCCTTCTCTCTTCCTCCCCCTCTCCCTCTCTTTCTCCTTCTCCCTCTCCCTTCCCTTCCCCTTTCCGTCTCCCTCCCCCTTCCCCCTTCCCCTTTCCCCCCGCCCCCACGAAGCCGAATCGAAAACCTCCTCACGCCCGACTGGACACCACTCGAGCGTGGAGGTTCCGCGGCGCGAATCCCTGCAGATGTATCGATTATAATTTCATTTTGTCAAGATACGAGACGGCGGGTTTTGTGGTCTTAACGTGCGTGCTCGCGCGCCCCGAGCCCTAAGTAAGGTACGAAAGTGCGAGTGAGATGGAGGAGGTGGGGGGAAGGGGGGAAGGGTTGAAGGGGTCTGGTTGGGGATAGGGGATGGGAGGGGGTGGGGATGGTGAATGGGGGATTGTGTTTGGGTAGGGAGGGGTGGAGGAGGGCCCCTGGAGGGGGAGAGTTCACGCAGACGTCTCTGACGTGTGTCGGTTTGTGTCTGGATGACTCTGTTTAGATCTGGTTCCGTCAGCACTGTCTGTCAGGTATTCTGTGTCTGGTCTGTCTGATACACTTTGCCTGTCGCTAATTCTGTCTGTTTTTCTACGTGGATGAAAAATAGAGAGCGAGAGAGATAGAAGAAAAGAAATGGCGAGAAAGAGATAAAGTTAAAAGTAAAGAGAGAGAAAGAAATGAAAAAAAGAGAGAGTGAGAGATAAGTTGGAGAGAATAAGAAAAGGAAGGAGGAGAAGGAGAAGAGAAGGGGTTGATGAAATATAGAATTTTCGAGTAGATTGGCGAGTGGAGTTCTCTCAAAGATTTATGGGGAGCGAGGATGAAAGAACGATTATTTTTTGTCTCCTGGAATTGAGATGTTAACGTTTTACTTACGATGCAGAAAATTGGATTAGTGTATTTGTTTGC
>NC_061827.1:641783-646783 GCF_019202785.1 Penaeus chinensis | reverse complement strand
TACGTCCGTGCGGTTCGTGGGGGAGAGCGTGAGGTGCGTGATTGGACGTGGGTCGAGCGGCGTCTTGTTTTGAACGGACAACGGACGGAGGAGAGATGCCGTGCTGGCCGATAATTGAGTGAATGAGGAAGAAAATGGATGAAGAAGGATGCGGTGGGTGGGAAGGGGAGGGCGAGGTGGAAGGGCGGATGGAATGTGGAGGAGTGAGCGATGAAGATGGGAGTCGTAATAGCATCTTCAGGTGGTAAGGCAAGGAGGTGTGTGTGTGTGTGTGTGTGTGTGTGTGTGTGTGTGTGTGTGTGTGTGTGTGTGTGTGTGTGTGTATGTATGTATGTGTGTTTGTGTGTATGTATGTGTGTGTGTGTGTGTAATGCTTGGGTGAAAAGCCAGAGGGTGCGACTTCTCTGCTCAAAGCAAGCCGGACGCATTGTAAAAGAACGTGCATTCTCGTTGAAGACTTGTAACGTAACGTTTCCGTCTTCGTCCTCCTATTCCTCCTGCTTTTTCAACTTATATATCTTTTCCTTCTTTTTTTTATTCTCACCCCCCCCCCCCCCCTTGTCATCCATAATTATTATCCCCTTCCTTCAGTTGTATCCTTAACATCTTTTTCTTGCCTCTCCTCTCTCATCCCCTCTCTTATCCTCTCCTTTCCCCTTCCCGCCACGCCTTGCTTCACCTCCCCCCCCCCTTCTCTCTCTCTCTCTCTCTCTCTCTCTCTCTCTCTCTCTCTCTCTCTCTCTCTCTCTCTCTCTCTCTCTCTCTCTCTCTCTCTCTCTCTCTCTCTCCCCCCTCCCTCCCTCCCTCCTTCCTTCCTTCCTCCCTCTCTCTCCCTCCCCCCTCTCCCTCCCTTCCTACCTTCCTTCCTTCCTTCCTTCCTTCCTTCCTTCCTTTTCCTACCCTCCTCTGCCTCCTTTCATTTATTTCCTCCCTTTATCCCTCCCCTCCTCTACCTCCTTTTATTCCTCTCCTCCATTTCCTCCCTTTCTTCCACCTTCCTTTTCTCCTTCCTCCATTCCTCCCTTTCTTCCACCTTCATTTTCTCCTTTCTCCATTCCTCTCTTCCTTTTCTCCTTCCTGCATTCCTCCCTTCCTTTTCCACTTCCCCTCTCTTCCCCTCCCCTCTCCTCCCCTCGCCTCCCTTCCTTTTCTCCTTCCTGCATTCCTCCCTTCCTTTTCCACTTCCCCTCCCTTCCCCTCTCTTCCCCTCTCTTCCCCTCTCTTCCCCTCTCTTCCCCTCTCTTCCCCTCTCTTCCCCTCTCCTCCCCTCGCCTCATTCGCCTCCCTTCGCCCTGGGATCCAGCATCTACGTATCATTGATCCCCCTTAATCTACAAGTCTGATGAACGAGGCGAGGGAAGGTGGTCCGGGTCGTACGTGGGCTTTCTTTCGGGTCGTACGTCAGGGCAGGTCGTAGGTCGTACTTTAGGGCAGGTCGTAGAGTTTTGGGTTAGTAGGCCGAGGGAGGAGGGGGCTCTGGGGAAAGGTGTAAGGGCTAGGGAAGTGGTCGAAAGGGAGAGTGGAGAGAGGAGGGAGACAGAGAGAGAGGAGGAGGAGAGAGAGAGAGAGGAGGAGAGGGAGATGGATGGGGGAAAGGGGGAAAGAGGGTGTGGGAGAGGAGTGGAGTTAGCGACAGGGGACGTACAGAGAGAGAGAGAGAGAGAGAGAGAGAGAGAGAGAGAGAGAGAGAGAGAGAGAGAGAGAGAGAGGGGGGGGGGGGGGGGGAGGGAGAGAGGGGGGGGGGTGGCCCGCGAGGCACTACTAACCTAGCCTAACCTAGGCCGCTCCTCTCCCTTTCCATTTTCCTGATGAGATGGCGCGTAGCGAAGGGGAGGCGGGAGAGAGAGAGAGGGAGGGAGGGAAGGAAGGAAGGAAGGAAAACGATGTAAGGAAGATGGAAGGAAAAAGGAAAGAAAGGAATAAATGTAGCAAGGAAGGAAAGAAAGAAAGAAGGAAGGAAGAAAGAAAGAAAGAAAGAAAGAAAGAAAGGAAGGAAGGAAGGAAGGAAGGAAGGAAGAAAGAAAGAAAGAAAGAAAGAAAGAAAGAAAGAAAGAAAGAAAGAAAGAAAGAAAGAAAGAAAGAAAGAAAGAAAGAAAGAAAGAAAGAAGGAAGGAAGAAAGAAAGAAAGAAAGAAAGAAAGAAAGAAAGAAAGAAAGAAAGAAAGAAAGAAAGAAAGAAAGAAAGAAAGAAAGAAAGGAAGAAAGAAAGAAAGAAAGAAAGAAAGAAAGAAAGAAAGAAAGAAAGAAAGAAAGAAAGAAAGAAAGAAAGAAAGAAAGAAAGAAAGAAAGAAAGAAAGAAAGAAAGAAAGGAAGGAAGGAAGGAAGGAAGGAAGGAAGGAAGGAAGGAAAGAAAGGAGAGAGAGAGAGAGAAGGTTGCAGGAGGAGGAAAATAGAAAGGGGAAGGAGAGAATGAGAATACAAGGGGAGGGGCGGGGAGGCAAGAAGGAGAGATGGAAGAAAGGAGTGAGGGAAGAGAGAGGAAGAGATGGAAGAAGGGAAGGAGAAAGAAAGGGAGAAAATATGAAAGGCGAAAGGAAAGAGAAAAGGAAAGGAATGACAGGTATGGAAAAGGTGCCGTCGTGTTTAACCGTTCGAAATGTAGATTCGTTTATATAAATATGAAATGTAATATGAGCTTGTAGTATTAGGCCGAATTGTCGGAAAGCGCTCTTTGCTGTTTCCACTCTTTTTCCCCGCATTTTTATGAATGGATATACTCGAATGAGTGTTTGTACTTTGCGTGCCGCTGGCGGGACTCCGTTTTTTGTACACGTGGAATTGACTGTGAGGGAGAGAGGGAGAGGGAGAGGAGGAGGGAGAGGGAGAGGAGGAGGGAGAGGGAGAAGGAGAGGAGGAGCATTATGGAGAGGGAGAGGATGGTGCTGAGGGAGAGTGAGAGTGAGAGTGAGTGAGATATTGGGCGAGACCCAGGCGGAAAGGGAGAGGGAGATGGAGAGAGACAAAGACAGACGAACTGAGAGAGGGGAGAACGGGAGAGCGAGGCAAATAGACAGGCAAACAGACAGACGCAAACGGAGATGGAGAGGCAAAGGGAGGGGGGGTAGGGGGCCACCGCGTTAATGTTCTGGTGAATGTTTGTAAAGGAAGAGGAGGAGTGGAATGTCATTCTTCATTCTAGTCAATTCACGCTGCGGAGACGGCCACGTCTTTCAAGAAAGCTCCCTCTCTCCCCTCTCCCCCTCTCCCTCCATCCATCCTTATCTTCTCTCTCTCACTTGCTTCCCCCTTCTCCCTTTCCCCTGTCCCTTTCCCCTTCTCCCTTTCCTCTCAACCATTCTTCCTCCTTCTCCCTCTCCACTTTCCCTCCCTTCTTCCTCATCTTATCTATTCCTTATTTCCCCGTTCTCCCATTCCCTTCTCCCCTCCCCCCTCTTTCTCTTCCCTCTTATCTTCCCTCTTTCCCTTTTATTCCAATTTTTCCTTTCTCTTATGTTTTCATTCCCTTTTTTTTCTTCCTCAACTTCCTTCCCCTTTAACTTTTCATCCCTGCCCCATCTCGGGTCTCCCCTCCCCCTTCTTTTTTCTCTTCCTCTTTCTTTTTTCCTCTCCCCTCCCTCTGGTCTTTCCCCACCCTCCCCCTATTCTCTCCCCTTCTCATACCCCACCTTCTATCTTACAGCTCCTCCCCCCCCCTCTTTCCCTCCCTCACCCTGTCTCTTACTGCTCCCTTTCCCCCTTCCTTCCCCCTCCCCCTCCCTCTCTCTTGCTACCCCCTTCCCCTCCCCCAGCCTCTCTCCTTCTACTCCCTCTCTCAATCTCTCTCTCTTTCTACTCCTCTTCCCCTTTCCCTCGTTCTACTCCCCTTCCCCTTCCCCTCCCCCTCTCCCTCCCTCTCTTTCTACTCCTCTTCCCCTTTCCCTCTTTCTACTCCCCTTCCCCTCCCCCTCCCTCTCCCTCTCTTTCTACTCCCCTCCCCCCCCCCCCATGTCCCTCAAGACTTTTAATGTTCCTTAAGTGAACTCCTGCAATGCTCTTGAGTAATGGCCTGCTGAACTGTTGTTCGCGGCTGAGCTACTGTTATTTTGGGGTCTTCCCTATTTTTTCCTTTCTTTTCTTCCTCTCTCCCTTTGTTTTTTTTGTCAGTTTCTTGTATTTCTCCCGTCTTTTTCTGTGGTAATTATCTTGCTTTCTCTTTTTTTTTTTTTCTTTCTTTTCTTTTTTCATTTTGTGGTGTGTTTTTCTTCCCTTTCACACGCGCCCATTTGCCCTTTGACGCCCCGATTCCCCTGTGGATTATTGATGACGGAGTGGGCGGCGGGGGTGGGCGTGAGTTGAGTGGGCGGAGTAGCTGGCGTGGGGGGCGTGGGCGGTGTAGCTGGCGTGGGGGCGTAGCTGGCGTGGGGGCGTGGCTGGAATAGCCGGAGTTGGGGGCGTGGGTGGAGTGGGCGTAGTGGACGGCGGGGGTGGAGTGGGCGGAGTGGACGGCAGGGGGTGGAATAGGCGGAGTGGGCGGAGTGAACGGCAGCGGGGGGAGTGGGCGGAGTGGCGGGCGGGGGTGGAGTGGGCGGAGTGGACGGCGGGGGTGGAGTGGGCGGCAGAGCAGCGTTAGAGGGACTCTTAATAACGTAAAAGACTAAGTCATGTTCCGTTAAGAGGTTTAATTCTTGCTAGTTAAGGGTCTTTTGGGAGAAAGAAAGAAAGAAAGAAAAAAAAGGTTTGGGTTAATTCCCGTTACTGAAATTTGTGTCTTGTAGAAGTTTGTTAATTCGTCGGGCAATTGCAGCGGAGAGTCCGTGTGCTTGGCGTGTGTCCTCTGCAACACGCAGTTTTTGCTTTTTCTTTTCTCTGTTTATCTGTCTTTCTTCCTATCTTCTTTTCTTTCTCCCTGGCTCTGTCTGTCTTTCTCACTCTCTCTTTCTCACTCTCGCTCTCTCTCTCTCGCTCTCTTTCTCTCTCTCGCTTTCTTTCTCTCTCGCTCTCTCTCTCTCTCCTCTCCTCTCTCTCTCCTCTCCCCTCTCCCATCTCTCTCTCCTCTCTCTC
>NC_061827.1:636174-641683 GCF_019202785.1 Penaeus chinensis | reverse complement strand
TTTTGCTGCCTTTGTTAAGTCCTCGATTGTTTTTGTTGTTTTTTCTTTTTTTTTCTTCTAGGATGCGTGTTTTTACGGTGACATTGAAAGTAAAAAAATACAATTAAAAAAAAAAAAATGGTTGCAATGCGGTTGATCTTAGTTGTGTGAAAAGTAAACGGTGAATCTTCTGACATATTAGGATTCCATAATGACCTTTCTCAGCTTTCGTCGGTCTTGGCCATCGGATCTGTGTGTTTGTTCATTTATTTATTTACTTACTTACTTACTTACTGATTTATTTACTTATTTAATTTTTATTACGGATTTTGCGTATGTTGGTGACAGCTTGAGAATTGGAGGTGACTGGTTCCCCTGAATTGTGAGTCGCCGCGTCGCAGCCACCCTCACTCGCGCGAAAATCATGCATGAATATGGTGATGTATGTGCGTGCGCATTAAAAGAATTGGGAAATTAGGTAATTATATGAAATTACAACAGTCACATCACCGGTTGGTTCGCCATATGGTAGTAGTTTCGTCGGGCTGTCACGCTCCTGTTTGGATGATGTGTGTGGTGTCCGTGCAAAAGGTGTAGTAGGTCTGAGGGAAATTTTTCCTTATTGAGCGCCGCCTTTTGGGTCTGTTAAACTTTTACTTCGTTTCTGAGTTTCTTGAAGCACAAGGGCAATGGAACGACGTAGCGTGGTAGTCCGTGTGGCAGCTCAGCATTCGAGTAAGATTAAAAGTCCATCCCGAGACAAACTTTCATTCGCCGTGTATTCAGAGTAATCGCGTATTTAAGGAGAAACTCTGATATGGGAATCTGAGGGGAGGGAAGGCTTGCCTAAACTTATGACATAATTACAGCCTTTCTCCCGAACAAATACCCGACCGCACCGCCGGCGACGCCACTTGGGGCGGCGTGATTAATAGGCGAACGTACTGTGTGTGTTTTTTTTCCGAGGGCACAAAGAGACGCTCTGGAGTAATGACTTAATAATCGAGGGCAGCGCCTCTTCGGCCTAAATCCTTTCCGCTACGTAGGAAGGAGACAGTTAGGCGCTGACTTACACGCCGAGTTACACGCCTTCATAGCAGACGCCACATGCTGTTACCTGCCCAATCTTGCTGCGCCATGTCGGTGCGGGACCATGAAATGAGCCCGGCATTAGTCGCGTCCCGCTACGTGGACTTCCTTTGTCTTCGAGGGGAGAGGGGCGCATAATGAGGCGTTTTCTCATATAAATACGAATGGGATATGTTTTGGCGTCGCCGTGGGCGATGTCCGTTAGCTTTTGCTTGTCGAAAGGCCACGGGGAGTTGCGCAAAGCCAGCCGTGTTTTGGCTTTCCCGCCGCAGCCTTGGGTGTCGTAATGCGGCCGCTGTTTTAATAGAGGCCGCTGTTGGTGCCCCGCGCGGGATAATATTGACGCTCGGTTCACGGCCGCGGGGGATTTTGAGGAAACAACATGTACGTTATTTCGCGGAAAATGCTTATCGCTTTTGTCAGCACGACGGATTTATACAGAAATGACATGTCCACACACACACACACACACACACACACACACACACACACACACACACACACACACACACACACACACACACACACACACACACACACACACGCGCGCGCGCGCACAGTGGACTGCCCCGCGATAAGATAAGCCGGTGTGAAAGAGGGACAAACAGACGAGGAAGATTTAACTAAAAAAAAAAGAGAAAAATAACGGCACGAGGACTTTCATTTACACAAATTGGTGCACGAATTATTGTTGGCGTCGTCGTCGTCGTTGTTATTGTTGTTGTTGTTGTTGCTGTTGCTGTTTTTGTCTTGGTTTATATACAAAATACAGTGAGATCAGGGAGATGCAAATCACCAGGTATTAGTTATTCGTTACTCATTTTACTCATGGTAGTCACTCATTCGTACAAGCAACTGTAATTTAGGTCTGGTCTACATTTATTGCTCATTTACTCATACTTTTTCATTCTTCGTTCCCTTAATTTACTTATTCCTCATTTCTTTGCATTACTCATACTTACTCATTCCTCATTTATTCGATTCACTCGTTTACCCATTCCCCATTCACTCATTTTCTCGTGTCGCAAACTTGTTTCACCCAAGCTGATTACGAGAAGCGATCGCGGGCCGGCAGCCGCGAGGGCGCGTGACTTCAGAGAATAACCTTTTCGAGGCATCTGCTACCCTTGGGGGCGGGGAAGGGGGGGAGGGTTGGCATTTAAGATATTCCTTGGTGTTAGTGCGGTCTCTATCTCTCTTTCTTTCTCTTTTTTTCTCTTTGTCTCTTTGTTTTTAGTCTTTCTAATTTTCGTGTTTTTTTTTCGTTTGAGTTCACTCTCCTTCGCTCTCTCTCTCTCTCTCTCTCTCTCTCTCTCTCTCTCTCTCTCTCTCTCTCTCTCTCTCTCTCTCTCTCTCTCTCTCTCTCTCTCTCTCTCAATCTCTCTCTCCCCCTCTCCCTCTCTCTCTCTCCCCCTCTCCCTCTCCCTCTCCCTCTCCCTCTCCCTCTCCCTCTCCCTCTCCCTCTCCCTCTCCCTCTCCCTCTCCCTCTCCCTCTCCCTCCCCCCCCTCTAACCGAAGTCCGTCCTGCTGAGCGTGTGTGCCGCTTCTCTCGGCCTCCGCTTGCATCACCGTAGTGTTGTTTGTGCTTGCAGTCACGCAGGAACGGCCCGAAGGTGAGGTTGGGAAAGGCCTGGCGCGTTGAGTAATAGGTTTCCTTTGATGTTTTCTAGGTATGTGGTTATCGGGTTATACGTCGTCATGTCAAGTCGAGGCGGGAATCGTATTGAGACGTGTCATGCGTCGCTTGGAGGTCGAGGAACGATTTTTTTTTTCTTTTTTTAATATATTTACTAGAGGCACGCACGCAAGACGATTTTCTTTTTTTCTTTTCTTTTATTTTTTTTAGAGGGGCCTTTATTTTTTTTTTCCTATTTTTGGGCCCTATTCATTATTGCTATTATTATTTTAAGTAATTACTTGTTTTTATCTTGCTTTTTAAAATTCTGAAGTATCGGGCATGTTTTTTTTTTTTTTTTTTTTTTTTACATTGTTGTATAACTGTACCGGGAAATGGTTTTACCCGGATGTAGAAGAAAATAAGTCCCTTGTTTGGCGCTCGTGTGTCCAGGAAATGGGTCTCGCTCGGAGCGCACACGCACCCCCCCCCCCCCCCCCCTGCTTCAGTTTGCTTTGAGGTGACGGCGTGTGTTTTGGGGAAGTGGAATGCCTTTTCTTGTATTTTCAAAGCTTGGACAAATAATCTCGTTTCAAAATGCTGAAATAAAGAATGAAGAAATTATTTATGTGAGGTTTACACACACACACACACACACACACACACACACACACACACACACACACACACACACACACACACACACACACACACACACACAAATGTATATGAATGCTTATACTTTTTAAGAGGAAGCATTTGTGTCCAAGGCTTGTTCAGAGTATGTCACTGGACAAACTTGTTTTTTTGGAAAGGCAGCGAGGCCTTGTCCTCTCTCAACATCCCAAGTTATTATTTTTTTGCGTTTTGCATCCTGATGCCTTTTATCCCCCTTTATTATCTATTTATTTATTTATGTATTCTTGCTCCCTCCTCCGCAGGTCTGGTCAGCGAGTCCATGTCCCCGGGGTCGTCCGTGTCGTCGGGCGTGTGGTCGTGGGTCGATGGCTCCTCGTCCTCGTCGTCGTCGTCGTCCTCGTCGTCCCGCTCGCCCGCCCACCGCTCCGCCACGCCCTCGCCGCCCCTGTGCGAGTCCTCGCCGCCCGCCACCGACGACGGCCTCGAGCTCGACGACTCGCTCTTCGATGACGCGGTCCCCAGGAAGCGCAGGGTCAGTGCCAGCTCGCTCCTTCGTCTTTTCTTCCAGGTTTTTTCCCGATGGCTGTGTTGGGTGTGCCGCCTTTTTTTCTTCTTCTTTTATCTTTTTTATTATTAAAAAAAAAAAATGCTGGAAATGTCGTTTTTTTTTCTCGATTAGTTGCTAGAAGTGCCGCCGCCGTTGTGCTCTTTCGTTATTCTTTTGTCTTGGTAGATATTCATGCCGTCGTTTTTTTTTTGTTTTTGTTTTGTTTACGTATTTACGTATTTGCTCAGTGGTTTGTTCATATGTCTTCTACTTATTGATTTGTAGCTCCATTCATTCATATATTATTATTACTTTTTTATTATGTTTTTTTCTGAGTATGAAAGATGTGTGTTTGGGCGCGAGTGAGAGAGACGTCGAGCAGAGGCGTCCGTTTCGCGACCAGAGAGCGGCAGGAGGGGCGAGGGGGGCAGAAGGGGGAGGGGGCAGTAGGGGGAGGGGGGCAGAAGGGGGAGGGGGGCAGTAGGGGGAGGGTGGCAGAAGGGGGAGGGGGGCAGTAGGGGGAGGGGGGCAGTAGGGGGAGGGGGGGCAGTAGGGGGAGGGAGGCAGAAGGGGGAGGGGGGCAGTAGGGGGAGGGGGCAGTAGGGGGAGGGGGGCAGTAGGGGGAGGGGGGCAGTAGGGGGAGGGGGGCAGAAGGGGGAGGGAGGCAGTAGGGGGAGGGGGGCAGTAGGGGGAGGGGGGCAGAAGGGGGAGGGGGGCAGAAGGGGAGGGGGCAGTAGGGGGAGGGGGCAGTAGGGGGAGGGGGGCAGTAGGGGGAGGGGGGCAGTAGGGGGAGGGGGCAGGGGCGCACCTGGCCAAGGCAGC
The DNA here is from genome assembly GCF_019202785.1 of Penaeus chinensis. Taxonomy (NCBI): domain Eukaryota; kingdom Metazoa; phylum Arthropoda; class Malacostraca; order Decapoda; family Penaeidae; genus Penaeus; species Penaeus chinensis. Next base: position 636,992 of record NC_061827.1, on the reverse strand, counting down.
GGCTGAGGAGGCCATCCTCAGCTGCGTTGACAAGCGTCGATTAATCGTGGATTGCGACTAACCTTTGCTGCGAGGCCAGCGCATGCAGTCGAGGAAGCAAGCGAGAAGCAGGCAAGCAAGGGCGCCTGATGCTGCGAGGCGGTCGCAGGATGCTGCCTTTGGGACGCGTGGCCGGAGCCGCGATGGGTTTGTGTGATGAGTTTACCTTCTGATGTGCGGCGTTGGTGTCCCGCGCTGGAATCCCCTCCCCCTCTCCTTCCCCTCTGCTCTTATTATCCCCCTTCCCCTCTCCTCCTTTTTTCTCTTAGTCTCCCCCCCACTTACTCGCTCCTTTCTCCCTGCCTCCACCCTTCCCCCTTGCCTCCCTCTCTTCCATTCGTCTCCCTTCCCCTCCCTTCCCCACTCTCGCTTCCCCTCCTCCTCCCCCCCCCCTCCCCTCTCCCCTCCCCTGCCCCCCCCCTCCCCCCACATCCCTCTGTGAGCAGCTTGGAGACAGTGAGTCGAGATAAATAGAAAAAAATGTTGACTGAATATCTCCGAGGTGACACGGGCCGCAGCACAAAGGGGGGGGGGGGGGATTGCTTGTTGAAGCCGTCGCTAATTGGGGCTAATTGCAACGAAAGGTCATTTCAAGCTCCGTCTCGTACTTGACATCCAGTGCGACATCGCAACGTATTGAGATGTAACGGTATTTATCAGGGAATGAAAATGACAGTAATCGCGGCGGCGCGAACAGCTGCGGCCATTAAGCCGCTTTGCTCGACGCGAACGAGTCTCGATGGAAATTGAGACGGCGAGCGCGGACTCGCGCCGGCGCC
>NC_061827.1:623674-631174 GCF_019202785.1 Penaeus chinensis | reverse complement strand
TAGCACTGTCACTCACGCGCGGTGCCATTTGTTTGTTTTCTCTTTTCTCTTGTTTGTCCTCTTCTCGTGGCGTGCATTTAGGGCGGCGATTGTGGGACGTCGGGGCGGCCAGTGCCCCCACCCCCCCTCTCATCCCCCCTCCTCCCTCCTCCCTCCTATGACCTGCCATCTTATCGTCTGAATCTGCCGCAGGTGTTGATACCATCGGAATGCCCAGTCACGTTTCGGGTCTCCAGGGCAGTGTCAGTACCAGTGCCAGGTTAGGGGCAAGTGCAGGTCACAGGGCCCAGGTAATAACCTACGTGCCCGGGCATTCTCACCTGGCGCCCCACCTGTTGATAAGGGCCTTGGCTTCCCGGCCGCACGAGACAGATAACAGCCGTCGAGATAACAAGTGCTTTGTGAAGTTCAATGTCGGAGTGCGCTCCCGCCCCCACAGCGCCGCCCCCACAGCCGTCGAAGAGGCATACAAGGGCGGCCGGGCGCGGGCGTCATGCACAAAGGTGGAGCTCGTCACCAGGGGCGGTGACGTCATGACTGGGCTGCTTGAGGCCTCGCTCGACCTTCGGCAAATTATATATGTGTGTGTATATACACATTCTCTATCTCTCTCTCTCTCTCTCTCTCTCATTCTCTTTCTCTCTCTCTCTCTCTCATTCTCTCTCTCTCTCTCCCTCAATCTCTCTCTCTCAATCTCTCTCTCTCAATCTCTCTCTCTCTCTCTCTCTCTCTCTCTCTCTCTCTCTCCTCTCTCTCTCTCTCTCTCTCTCTCTCTCTCTCTCTCTCTCTCTCTCTCTCTCTCTCTCACTCTCTCAACTCTCTCTCTCCCTCTCGCTCTTCCCCCCTCTCTCTCTCCTCTCTCTCCCCCCTCCCTCCGTCCTTCCCTCCCTCCCTCCCTCCCTCCCTCCCTCGACAGGTGTGTGTGCTGTGGTGGGAGTGACAACGTCACGGTTTAATTATAGTGGTGATGTTATGTGACCCGTGTGGTAATGCCTGACCGCCTTTTTTAAAATACATTATCGCTGTGCATTGTAATGGGGGCTTATCAGGGTGTGTGTACGTGTGGGTATGTCTGTGTGTGTGTGTATATATGTAGTGCAGTTGGTCAGCTTATCTTTCTTGCGATAAGATCGAAACCAGGATAAAATAGGTGACTAATGCGATATATATTTTTTGGGGGAAGGGGCAATTATACGATATTCCTTCTTTTCTATGTCACGATGGTATTTTATGGTTCATTAATGTAATGATAGTCAGATTTGTTTACACTCGTGGGTAAACATGAGTTCATGCCTCCTCCTTTCCTCTTGCCCCTTTCTCCTCTCCTCCTCTTCTCTACTTTATCAACCATTCCCTTTGCCATTCCCGTGCCCGTTTGCTGGCTTTTGCATGTCCTTTACTCCCCTCCCCCTCCCCGTCTCCTCTTCCCTTCGAAATGGCACGCGGGGTGATTCATTTTTGGCGTCCAGCCGCCCCCGCATGATGTGGCGATTCTCGCTAATCTCTAGCCGCTTCAGCTAGGTAGGAGTTCGCTCGTTTTATGTAAATGTTACGTAAGGGGAGCTGGGCGGTTGTAGGGGCTTTGTTGTCAGGTGTGTAGGAGGAAAATGTGAAAAGAAGGGGTGGATGAGACTGATGAAGTGAAAGATAAGAAGTCAGAGTAAAGAAATGAAAAGAGAAAGAGAAAATGAGTCCGGTAGTGACGTAGTTTCTGTGACGTCACTTATCACGTGTAGGTTGCAGTTGCTAAAGGTGACTTTTTTTATCATTTTTTTGTTTTTTTTTCTATTAGATATTTTTCCTGTTGCATAATCTTTTAAGACCGAGGTAATAAATTTGGTGATGATTCGCTTATTTGATCTTTTTTTTTTTTTTTTTTTTTTTTTGTTAGACTTCAACGAAACTAAAAAATACTATTTGTTGCTATAATTATATTAATTTATTTTCTCTCTATCTCTTTACTCCTTGTCACAGTCTTCTTGGTTGATGCAGGGGGGGGGGGGGGTTAGTCATAGGGTAATTGAGGGTACGGGAAGGGGAGAAGGAAAGGAGAGGGGCGAGAGGGGAGAGGAAGAGAAGGGGAAGGTTAAGGAAGGTGAAGAGGCTAGACAAGAGGAGGGAGAAGAAGAGAGAGAATAATGCTATGGAAGGGCAGAAAGGAGAGGGGGGGGGGGGGTAAGGTGGGAAGGAGAGAGAGAATGGAGAATGTGATGGGGGCGGACGCAGCCTACTTTGCATGCGCTGGTCTAGTTATTTTTAAAAGTGCGAGTCCAAAATGCCGGTTGGATGAGCCTTTGTCTCATGTGTGAGTGAATCAGTGAGTGAGTCAGTAAGTGAGAGATATAGATTTAAATATGTATATATATACATATATATATATATATATATATATATATATATATAGAGAGAGAGAGAGAGAGAGAGAGAGAGAGAGAGAGAGAGAGAGAGAGAGAGAGAGAGAGAGAGAGAGAGAGGAATGTCAATTGCTGAGTTCTCTTGAACCGTCATGCGCCGGCGGTTTGCGATGTCCATGTTAATAAAAAAACGATCTAATCTCTATAAGTGGGTCGGCCTCGCGAGAGAGAGAGGAGAGAGAGAGAGAGAGAGAGAGAGAGAGAGAGAGAGAGAGAGAGAGAGAGAGAGAGAGAGAGAGAGAGAGAGAGAGAGAGAGAAAGATTTACTAATAACACTAACTGGGGAGATGGGCAGTTGAAGGAAAGGAGGAAGAAATAGAAGAGAACTGAAGGAGATGGCGAAGATGGGGGGGGGGGTCAATCACATACCTAGACTTGTACTTCGAAACACACACACACACACACACACACACAGACAGACAGACACAGACACACACACACACACACACACACACACACACACACACACACACACACACACACACACACACACACACACACACACACACACACACACACGCCCGCCCGCCCGCCCGCACGTACGGAGCGGAGCGGCGCCGCGGAGTCTGGCGTCGCGAGAGTTCTTGGAAGTGTCTGTCACTCTTCGGGGAAGGAGAGAGCGCCGCCCGGAATTCTTGTCTCCGCCGCGGCATTTGCGGAATGGCGGATGCTCCTGAAACCATAAATACGGTTTCTACAAATACAGCATTACAACTACAATTGGGCTGTGGGAGGGGGAGGGAGAGGGAGAGGGAGGAGGAGAGGGAGTGGGGGATTGAGGGAGTGGTGAGTGTAGCATTCCATTTGTCGTTTTTGGTCCTTTCATTAACTGAGGAATTCATTCATTGCCTTCGTGTACAAGAAATTCCAATTGATTCGAAGCCCTCCCTCCTTCCCTCTTTCTTCCCTCCTCCTTTCCTCCCTTCCATCTTTCCATCCTTACCAAGGGCCTCCCCCCCTCCCTCCATTTCGCCTTCCATCCTTGTCGAGTTCTTTCCTCCCTCCCTCCCTCCCTCCCTCCCTCGCTAGGCCTTGCTTAACCACTTGTCCTGTTCACCTCCAGCGCCACACACGCACGCATGTATACCCGCACACACACACACACACACACACACACACACACACACACACACACACACACACACACACACACACACACACACACACACACACACACACACACACTCACACTCACACTCACTCACTCACTCACACTCACACTCACACTCACTCACTCACTTCGTTTCTAGAGAATGCTTGCCTTTTTCCTTCCGCTCTCCCCTTTCTCCTCAACTTCCTCCAATTCCTTTCTTCCCTCCTCGTCCCCTTCTTCCTCCTCCTCCTCCTCCTCCTCCTCCTCCTCCTCCTCCTCCTCCTCCTCCTCCTCCTCCTCCTCCTTCTCCTCCTCCTCCTCCTCCTTTTTTATTCTTCCTCGCATGTTAGTCCGCTTTGTTGTAGAGAATGGGGGGTAGGGGGATGAGGGGGAGGGGTGCTTTGTTCTGAATTACGGAAGGAGCCTCGCAGTGCCAACATGAGGGCGCCATGTTGTCAAACGAGGCGATGATGTTTTCAGAAGTGAATCTCTTTGTTGCTTTTATCTCTCTCTCTCTCTCTCTCTCTCTCTCTCTCTCTCTCTCTCTCTCTCTCTCTCTCTCTCTCTCTCTCTCTCTCTCTCTCTCTCTCTCTCTCTCTCTCTCTCTCCATAGTTCTTTATTCTTCTGATACTTACGAAAAAGTAACAGAAGAAAACGTAAATATTATATACAGAGGAGTTGGGGGGAAATAAAGAACGAGGGGAGGAAGGAAGAGAGCAAAGGAAGGTGAGAGAGTGAAAGTGAGGGAAAGGGCACTCTGAGAGAAAGCGTGCGAGGAGGAGAAGGAAGACCACGTCCGGGAAAATCAATAAGAAGGACAACAGGAGTAATAAACAAAAATCGGAGACGTTGAAATACAACTCGAGGAAGAGAGGGAGAGAGAGAGAGAGAAAGAAAGATGGGAAGAAAGAATGAAGGAAAGAGGATGGAGGATCGAGGCGTGGAGTGAAAGTTGATGGTGAGGGGGGGAGGGGGGAAAGGAGGAGGAGGAGGGAGCAGGGAGGAGGAAGAAGAAGGAAGGAGGAGGAGAGTGGGAAGGAGAAGCAGGAGAAGAAGGAGAGAATAGGAGGAGGGAGAGGGAGAGAGGAAGGAGGAAAGAGAGAGAGAGGGAGGTGGAAGAGGGGGGGGGCTAGGGGACCGCCCGATTACAGCGGACGGGTGAGCGGGCCCCAATGTAGGTCATTGTCGTGGTGTGGCACATTGTGGCCCTGGCACTGTTACAGCGGGCCGGAACAGGTGATGATGATGGCACTGCTACGTGGAAGGAGAACGGGTGATGGGAATGGTGGCGGTGATGGTGGTAGCCTTTTCACAAGGAGGGTTGCAATGGGTGCTGAAAACGGCTGTTACTTGGGAAGGGAACATGGCGACGGCGGTGGTGGTGGTGGTGATGATGGTGGTGATGATGATGGTGGAATTGTTGCAAGGTGGAGGGGAGGGAGGATCAACGATGGCACTGCGGAGGAAGGGGAAAAGTGCAATTATTTTGTAGATGAGGAAAAAGGTGGGGTGTGTGTGTGAAGTATTGACTGGGTTAGAGTGAGAGGCAGGGTGAGGGAGGCAGAGGGAAGCGAAGGGGAAATGAAGGAGCCAGTGGCACTGTGAGGAAGTGGAGGCAGTGGCACTCATGGGAGGATGATAAAAGAGGCACTAATGAGGCACACGAGCGACACAGGGAGAGCAGTCCCTCATGTTGACGAGGGTAAAGAGAAGAGGAAGGAGAAGGAGGAAAAAAAGAGGGACGGAAATAGCGAAGACAGAGAATGAAAGGAAGAGAAGAAGAGAAAAGAAGAAAATAAGGAGAGGAAAAGAAGAGAGAAGTGTGAGAAAGACAGAACATAGACGGGGAAAGAGAACAAACAGAAGAAGAAAGCGACGGAGGAGAAAGGAGGAGGCGTGTCGAGGCCCTGGACAGTAGGCGAGGAGCGAAGGAATGGAGGAATGAAGGAATGGCGGAGATTTCTGGGCAGGGAGACAGCGTCGCCTCTCCGCTGCGGATCAAAAGGGAAATGGAGAAGGAGGTAAAAGAGGATGAAATGGGGGAGAAGAGAGAGGCCTGAAAGGGAAGAAAGGATGAGGGAAAAACTGGATACCATAGGCATGAGTGGAGGTTGAGAGGACAAAAGGTAGAGGGTCGGAACTGGGATTCCAGGTAGGCAAGGAGCGAAGGAGAGGGAGAGACGGAGGGAAGTGTGTGTGTGTGTGCGTGTGTGTGCGTGTGTGTGTGTGTGTGTGTGTGTGTGTGTGTGTGTGTGTGTGTGTGTGTGTGTGTGTGTGTGTGTGTGTGTGTGTGTGTGTGTGTCTGTATGATATATGATATATATGTATAAGGAGAGAGAGAGAGAGGAGAGAGAGAGAGAGAGAGAGAGAGAGAGAGAGAGAGAGAGAGAGAGAGAGAGAGAGAGAGAGAGAGAGAGAGAGAGAGAGAGAGAGAGAGAGAAATCCGATAAAGGGGCGAAGGAGAGGGTGGAAGAAGATGCAAGGAGAGGGGGGGGGGCGTCCTTGAGTGCCTTCCGCCGGGTTATAGGGGACGCGAGGCCTTTAAACGCCGTGGAAGGCTTGGCTTTTTGTGTTGCATCCGCGTCTATGGGCCACGTCGCCGGGTGCCTCTCGGGGGTGGGGAGGTGGGTGGGTGGGCAGGGGATGGGTGGGTGGGGAAGGGGTGGGCAGGGGATGGGGTGGATAGGGAAAGGATGGGTGGGTGGGGAAGGGGTGGGCAGGTGATGCGGTGGATAGGGAAAGGATGGGTGGGTGGGGAAGGGGTGGGGAGGGGATGGTTGGTGGGTATTGCCTGGCCAGGTGTGGGTATGGGCTCGTGGGTATAGGTTATGTGGTGTTGTGATTTCGAGAGAGAGAGAGAGGGAGGGAGGGGTGGGAGGGAGGGAGGGAGGGAGGGAGGGGAGGGAGGGGAGGGGAGGGAGGGAGGGAGGGAGGGAGAGAGTGAGTTTTTTTATGTGTTTATTTTTTTTTAAGCGTTTATTTGTTGTTGTATTTATGCCGGACTTGTTGATCTGCATTAATGAGTGACGGTTGGGGAGGGGAGTGGCAGGGGAGGGGATGAGTGTGGATTGGGAGGGGAGAGAGTTAGGGGGGAGTGGGGGAGGGGGCGCCCTGTACAAGGTTGCTCCCTCACCCGTTTTAGCGTGACAGGGTTTTTGTTATTTTTTTTTTCTCTCTTTTTTACGAACGTGCTCCATCGCGGCCACGCTCTGCCTTATTAATGATCAGTAGTTTATTTTCCCGTTTCTTTCTCTCTCTCCCTCTTCCTCCCTCCCTCCCCCTCTCTCCCCCTCCCTCCCCCTCCCTCTCTCCCCCCCTCCCTCTCTCTCTCTACCTCTTTCTCTCCCCACTCCTCCTCCTCCTTCCCCCTCACTCCCTTCCCCTCCCACCCGTCCTCCCTCTCACTCACCTGTTGCTTACAATTAAAGTGGAAATGGCGATCCTAAAGCAATTACCGGGTCTGTAGTTTGGTCGTCTCCGTAACCTTAACGACGCGAATTCTGGAAGAGGGCGCGTCTACTCATCAAACGTTCTTGGGGCTCAATCTTTTATTAAAGTTTTTTTTAGGATTTTCTTCGGCCTCGATCTCGTAGATTGATCTTTAAGCTTTCGTTTCGATCCGCCGTCGGGCTGCGTACTCTCAGCCCGGGCTTGGAGACAGCTTCCTGGTTGGGGACCTTGGCGCGAGGACCTCGAAGGCCGCCCGCGTCCCCGCCGTGATCGCGCGGTTCGGTTTGTTTTTGTTACCCGCCTTTTCGTTTATTTGTTTATCTGTTTTGTTTGTTTGGCTGGTTCTTTTCTTGCGGGGATGATGCGCTCGCTCTCTCGTCTCTTCCATTTCCCTTCGTCCATCTCATTTTCGTCTTTTCGTCTGTTCTTTGTTTTTTACTTTCCCCTGGCATTCGCGGCATGTGTGCCTCCGCGGCATGCAGGTATGTGGGTGTTCCTACATGGCATGTGGGTTCACATGGCACTGACTTCTCCCTGATGCC
>NC_061827.1:616174-618674 GCF_019202785.1 Penaeus chinensis | reverse complement strand
TCGATGGTCACACGATACACCGCTTTCCGCGACCGTGTAACTTAAGCCCCCGAGAAGTCGGCCGTGACAGGGGCTTGCCCCCCCCCCCCCCTCTCATTCCCCTATTAATTTAATCCGTCTCTGTGCCCGCCTTCGCCCGTTTTTGTTATTATTATTATTATTATTATTATTATTATTATTATTATTATTAATATTTATTTATTTTATTATTATTATTTTTTTTTTTTGCGACCACTGCTTCTCTGTCTCTCTACCTTCTTCCTTTCTATCTTCTGTTTTGCTCTCTTGTATCCTGCTGCCTTCCCTTATCCTTCCCTTCACCCTTCGGTCCTCTTCTTCACCCCCATCCCATATCCTCCCTATCCTTACCCCCCCCCCCCTCCCCCGATACAGCTCACACCTGTACCGCTGACATCTGAAACCTCCTCCGCCGCCAGAAAGAGCTTACCGCTTCGAGACGCAAGTTTACGCTCTCTCTTTCTGTTTCTCTCCTTTTCTATTTTTCTTTTTAAGAGAGAGGGCCAAAGGGAAAAGAGGAAAGAAAAGAGAGAGGGAAAGGAAGAGAAAATGTGCTAAAGAGAGAAGTGTGAGGGTAAGAGAGATGAAAAATAGAGAAAGAGGGCAATAGGGAGAGGAAGAAAGATAGAGAGAGTCGGAGAAGGAAAAGGAAGGGGTCGAAAGAGAGAAAAGGAGAGACGAAAGAGAGGGAAAGGAAGAGGAATCGGAAGGGGTCGAAAGAGAGGAAAAGGAAACACGAAAGAGAGGGAAAGGAAGAGGAAGAGGACCTCGGGGGAGTAGTCGGGGGGCGAGGGCGCCGGGCGAGGGCGCCACCGGAGCCGCGGCTGAAACGTCACACCCGCCGACCGGTTCCAGGGCGGCCCGAGCGAAACCGCCGGAGGACGGGGCGGGGCGGGTGGATGGGGGGGGGGGGGGGGTATAAAGGAAGGTAGGTTGGGTGGAAGGAAGAAAAGGGAGAGAGAAGGAATAAAAGAGAGAGACGAAGAAGAAGGCGGGAGAGAGGGAGGAAGGAAGGAAGGAAGAAAAGAGAGAGAGAAGAGAGAGGGTAGGAGGTAGGGAGGGAGCGAAGGAGCAAGGAAGACGGGGAGGAAAAAAGAGAAAGGAAGAAAGAAAGAAGAGAGAGAAGGAGAGCAAGAGCAAGGAGTGCGCTGGGCGGAATGCGGGCACGAAGTCGCACGGGAGGCGACGCTGATGGGATTTAAATCTGGAAGGATTTGAATTTAAATGGCTGCGCGACACCGACTGTTTATCGTCGTCTGTTTGAATCAGTCACGCGTTTGAGGGGCTGCCGACGGCTGGGTTGTCTCTCGGCGCTTGTCTGCCTTTTACCGTGAAGGGTTTCCTAGCGTTTGATTTCCTTTCAACTGCGCGCCAATGGAGCTCTCAATGGACTGATTGTCGCCTCCAGAAGCTGTCAGGCGTGTGACTGACGCCGGCGCTTCGGGGGCGGGGGCGGCGGGGGCACTTTTCTCCGGCTGTTCTTGATGTTCTGCGTGTTCCTCGTGCGGGGGTTGAGCCGGTGTTCTTGTTCCAGTTGTTCTGGAAAAGGTTAGCGGTAGTCTGTTCGTCCGCCGCTCCCGCCCGGGTGAAAGTCGCGGTAGCAGTGCCTCCTCCTGCTCCTTCGTCGTCGGCGTCCGGTCTCGCCCTTTCGAGATTGCGACACGTGCCCCGCTCTCTCTCTCTCTCTCTCTCTCTCTCTCTCTCTCTCTCTCTCTCTCTCTCTCTCTCTCTCTCTCTCTCTCTCTCTCTCTCTCTCTCTCTCTTTCTCTCTCTCTCTCTCTCTCTCTCGTTCTCTCTCTCTCTCTCGTTCTCTCTCTCTCTCTCTCTCTCTCGTTCTCTCTCTCTCTCTCTCTCGTTCTCTCTCTCTCTCTCTCTCTCTCTCTCTCTCTCTCTCTCTCTCTCTCTCTCTCTCTCTCTCTCTCTCTCTCTCTCTCTCTCTCTTGTGTCTCCTTTCCTCCTCCACTGCCTTACTCAGCTCCAGCCCTTTCCTTCATCACCCTCCCCCCTCCCCCTCCCCCCTCCCCCCTCCCCCCTCCCTCTCCCTCTCCCTCTGCGTCCGCTCATTCCGTCCCTCTCCCGCTGTGGCGCCGCTCTGTCTCTCGCAACCTTCCATTATGCGCCACCTCGCTCCTTTGAGCACAGCTCACTGCTCCATTCTAAATGTACCTGTTTCCCACTCCCTCTTTCTTCACCCCCTTCTCCCCCACCATCCCCTCCCCCCGCCCCGCCTGTACCAGTACTCACGAACCAGTTCCAGGGCTGGCAGGCTGCCTGGCCGGCTGCCGGGCGACTGGGATCACGCTTCGCCACCTACTTTCATTTTCAACAATTTCACCAGCGGCTGCGCCCGCTCGGGACGCGGTGCGTATGTGCGTGTGTGAACAAACGGTGTCGTAAACCTCTTGCTGGCTCGCGCGCACGCACGCACGCACGCACCGTGATGGCAGGCGAGGACGCCCCACTTCCAGGCCTCCCTTGCACG
>NC_061827.1:601174-606174 GCF_019202785.1 Penaeus chinensis | reverse complement strand
TGCAAAGGGTTTTCCTCGTTCTTGCAATGGCGTGCGAGAGCTCCCTTCGTGCCGTTGGGAACTCCTTGGGCGTCGCGGGTTGCGTGCCGCGAGAGCCGAGCGCGTGTTCAAGGATGCGTCGGCCGCGTCGGGCGCTGCTCAACGGCGTGAAGAGCGAGCGGGCGAGGGACCTTGGTTACCTGGGCCGGGTCACGTGTGCGCCCCTCGCTCGGCGCTCTTGGGGGAGGGGGCGAAGGGGCGAAGCGGAGGGGAATTCGTCGCAAGGGGAAGGGGAAGTGAGGGGAGGGGAGAAGAGACTTACTCTAAGACGGGGACAGGGGGCGGGGCGCTCAAGCCAGCTGTCCGCGATCCATTAGCCGGCGTGGGGGCGTGGGGAAGGGCACCTCGCCGGCCGGCTTCGAAGGGGCACCGAGCTTCCTGAAGGCGGAGGCGTTATTTGCTGACGTGGGCGCGGGAGGTGTGGCGCGGGCGTGGCGAAGGGGCGGCGTGGCCTTCTCGGCAGTGCGGCTAAAGAGGTTTTTCTGGCGTTTCATGCCGGGGGAGGCTGTCGGGGTGGCGAGCCGGCCCCTCGGGTCCGCTTTACCAGTCTACTCTTTTCCTCCGTTTATCTTCGCTTCTCCCTCGAGAATGGGAGGGCGAGGAAGAAGAGAACGTAGAGAACGAAGATATGAGAGAAGAAAAAATATGGGAGAATACGAATAATGAGGCAATGTATGGATGAGAATCGGGGTAGTGAGAAATGATAAAGCAGAATAAGGATAAGCAGCCCGAGAAAAACAGTAAAACATAACGAGATGCCAGGAAGAACGTAAAGAACAGCGATGATAAAAGGAAGAATAAGAACACGCTTAAGGAAGAATAGCTTAAAGGAGAAATAAGGAGAACGAGAAGAAAGGGGGAGAAATGGCAGGGGCAGCAAGAGGAGATCCCGCGCAGGTGGCTGAGAGCTGGATGACATACTCCCCTGCGACTCAAGGTGAACCTCCGCACAGGGGCAGGGGGGAGGGGAGGGGAGAGGGGGGGAGGGGAGGGAGTCCGTTTATCGGCAGGTAAGTTTGCAGGTGTGTGTGTGTGTGTGTGTGTGTGTGTGTGTGTGTGTGTGTGTGTGTGTGTGTGTGTGTGTGTGTGTGTGTGTGTGTGTGTGTGTGTGTGTATATTTTTTTTTTTCTCTCTTCTCTCTCTCTCTCTCTCTCTCTCTCTCTCTCTCTCTCTCTCTCTCTCTCTCTCTCTCTCTCTCTCTCTCTCTCTCTCTCTCTCTCTCTCTCTCCCTAAGTATTTATTTATTTAGACAAAATCACCTTGATCACCAATTATAACAATATTGTTGACCTTTATAAATATGAATAACAATATGGACAAACATCCTCACCTCCTTAAACACACACACACACACACACACACACACACACACACACACACACACAAATACATCGATCATCACGCATACAAACGCACATAAGCAAACACATACGCACACTCACGCGCGTGCCGAGAGCCTACGCAGGTTCCTCACAACAAACGCCTGCGATATTGGGCAGTGGGTATTTAGGGCATAGCAGATTACTCCCGAGGAATGGGGGGAAGGGGGAGGGGGGTTGTGGGATGAGGGGAGGAGCCTTTTTTGTGCTGTTTTGAAGAGTGGTGACAAGGCATGGGAGGGAGGGAGGGAGGGAGGGAGGGAGGGAGGGAGGGAGGGAGGGAGGGAGGGAGGGAGGGAGGGAGGGAGGGAGGGAGGGAGGGAGGGAGGGAGGGATGGAGGGAGGGAGGGATGGAGGGAGGGAGAGAGAGAGAGGGAGAGAGAGAGGGAGAGAGAGAGGGAGAGAGAGAGGGAGAGAGAGAGGGAGAGAGAGAGGGAGAGAGAGAGGGAGAGAGAGAGGGAGAGAGAGAGGGAGAGAGGAGAGAGGGAGAGAGGGAGAGAGGGAGAGAGGGAGAGAGGAAAGAGAGGGAAGAGGGAGGGAGAGAGGGAAAAGAGGGAGAGAGGGAGGTGGGAAAAGAGGAGAGAGAGAGGAGAGAGAGAGAGAGGGGACTGTCGAGAGAGAGAGAGTGAGAGAGAGAAAAGAAGAGAGAGAGAGAAGAAAGAGAGAGAGGGGGGAGAGAGAGAGACAGAGGGAGGGAGGGAGGATACAGGCAGAGGAACTGTCGGTTTGCATTTGTGTTCAAAAGATATATTTAGGCAGGGAGTTTTCTATTTTTTTCTGCTCGCAATCATTGCCCCTTCGATAAAGTTAGTCAGTCTGTCTATCTATCCGGGCCAGACCCCCCCCCCCCCCCCCCCCCCCCCCCCCCCTTAGGCCCCTCGACACCCTTTCCCTTTTGTAAAAACCGTAAAACATATTATTGGCCCGGGCCCCGCGAGCTGGCCGCCCCACTGGCCTAGTCTGCCTGGCGCCTCCCCCTCCTCTACCCCCTCGTCCCACCCTATGTGTTTGTTTATTTATAAGTGTCCTTGCTCTTCCCACACTGCATCCTACCCCCCACCGCTCCTTCCTCACCCCTACCGTCCTTCCCTCCCCACTCCTTCCCGCTCCACCCTCTCCCCATCTTTCACCCTCTCCTCTTCCCACCCATCATTCCCTTCCCCCTCCCCTCCCCTCCCCGTCTCCCCTCTCCCTCTGCAGCGCGCGCATGCTTAGCGGCGCGTGACCCGGCCGGCAGCGCATATGCAGCTGAAGGGCCGGTGTTGCCAGGGCAGGAGGAGGAGGAGGAGGAGCGCGAGGAGGAGGCTGTTTACCTGGGCCTCCGGCGCCGCTGAAGGGCCACGCAGGAGGGCCTCGGCGGGAACTGCTCCGGTAAAATGGCTAGGAGGAAGGGGCGTCAGCGTTGGCGACTTGCTTGGGCGGAGGGCGTTACGGCGGTATCACTCTCCCTGCCCCGCCCCCTCCCACGCCCACGGGTGGATGCCTGGCACTTCGAACGGGGGGGAATGACAGAGGGAGCTTTGTATGCCATAAGGCGCTCACTGTCCTCCGCCCTCACCTCACCCTGCGCCCTCACCTCACCCTGCGCCCTCCCCCTTCTCCCTTCCTGTGCCCTTCCCCCTTGGCCCCTCCGCTTGCTCTTCCCCCCTCCCCCTCCTCCTCCCCCTACCTTCACTTTCCCCTTCATCCCTTCACTCTCCATTTCCCCCTCCCTCGCCCTCCCCCCTTCCCGTAACCCCTCTCCAGCCGCGTGGACTTAGCGCCTGGAAGGGTTTCTGTCAGCCGTGCTTTCTCTAGTGCTTCCGCAAGCGACTTTGATCCTTAAGCCTCCGCTTCCCACATCGCCGGCTTCCTTTGTTTCCTCGCGTCCGTTGCTTGTGCCTTCTTCCCCTGCTCTCTCCGCTGTTCTTTCTGCCGTTGGGCCCTTCTCCCTCCTCCTCCTCTCCGCTGCTTCCTCCTTCCTCCATTCACTTCCTCCTTCTTCCATTCACTTCCTCCCCCCCGCCCCCGTGTGCGCCCATGCCCGGCCGTGCCAAGGTGCCCGCGACAGGTGCTGGGCCGCTGGCGCTCGATCGCCGGATGGCTGTGAGTTCGGCCAAGTTTTTATCCCTTTGTGATGGTATTTAACTTTGTGTTATTACTGACTTATTGATGTGCTTCTTTATTGGTAGAAAAACTCACAATGCTTCTTCTTGATTCAATTACTTTTAAATTCGTTGGCCCCGGCGTCACTCCGGGCGAAGACGTAAGCGCTACGAATGGGTGAATATAGAGATTGAATGAGAAATGTTATAAAAGTGAGGCTTTAGAATGTACGAGCGATTCTTTCGAGAGATTCTTTTGAGTGAAGCACTTCGCCGCTTCAGGGCTCTTGGGCGCTTCTTCCCCTCAAGCCGAAGTGTCGCCGATCAGCTGATTAATCTACCGTTAGGCGTTCGGCGGGAGGCTCCGGTGTTTCTCGCTCACTCATTAATTCACTCATTCATTCACTCACTCGTTCATCTCTCTTTCTCATGATGTGTGTGTGTGTGTGTGTGTGTGTGTGTGTGTGTGTGTGTGTGTGTGTGTGTGTGTGTGTGTGTGTGTGTGTGTGTGTGTGTATGTGTGTGTGTGTGTGTGTGTGTGTGTGTGTGTGTGTGTGTGTGTGTGTGTGTGTGTGTGTGTGTGTGTGTGTGTGTGTGTACATATATAATGCATATGCATATGTATATATGTATGCATGTATGCATATATATATATATATATATATATATATTATGATATATGTATATGTAATATAATATATGTATATGTAATATAATATATGTATATGTAATATAATATATGTATATATAATATATATAAATTATATATGATTATATGTATATATGATTATATATATATATATATATATATATATATATATATATATTTATATATATTAGACGCACTCAAACACACACGCACGCCGCGGACACAGTGCCTAGCCTTCTCTCACAAGCGGCGCATATTTACGAGATCACGTCGGCCTACCTTGTTGCTAGGTTGTGCAACGGCGGGCCATAGCGTTGGCTGTGATTGGCTGGCGGCGCAAAGGGCAGCGAGCGCGGCGCCGATTGGCCGGACGGAAAACAACGAAGCCCGATTGATTGGCGGCGGAGGAGCAGGAGAGCCGCTCATTGGCGCTTGATCGGCGTTCAAGGCAATCCGATCTCAACAGCGATTCTTGTCGAGAGGAGCCCGTCTCCCCTCTACCGTCTCCCCTCTACCGTCTCCCCTCTCTCCTCTCCCCTCTCTCCTCTCTCCTCTCCCCTCCTCAAGTGAGGTGCACTTGTAGCCAAGGATTTAATCTCGCCCTCCCTTTCTTCCTCCCCCCCCCCCTGCCCCGCCGCGATTGTAATTCCATTCTGCCTCCGGGACGCCAAGGGCAGAGTCCCGGATGAAGCAGGATTGTAAATCAGGGGCTGAAGTTTGTCCGTTGGAGTCCGTGCTCGCGCCGCAACTGCGCAACAGTTACGACGAAAACACATGCTTGGCGGGAGGGGAGAGGGGAGAGGAGAGGGGAGGGAGAGGAGGCGGCGGCGGCGGTGGAAGGGGGAGCAG
>NC_061827.1:593674-596174 GCF_019202785.1 Penaeus chinensis | reverse complement strand
GGGACGGCTGGGGATTCCGCGTCTTGTGTCAGTCGTCAGCGTTGCGGGCGTGGGCAGGGCTGGGGGTGTGGGCGTGGCGTGGGAGTTCCAGGGCGGCTTGGGTGTGGGACGGACGAGAGGAAGGGGGGGCGGCAAGAGAAGGGAGAAAGGTGGGGAGGGAGCTGCACGTTGACGCAACCGCTCACTCGGGACGCGTATCGGGACAGCAATCAGGGAATGGAGATTGGAGGCGCTGGAGAAGCAGCAGCAACAGGAGGAGGAGGAGGAGGAGTAGTAGTAGGAGTAGGAGTAGGAGGCGGAAGAGTTCGCGGAGTCTCTGCCGAAGAGTTCCTCGAGTGCCAGCGGAGGTGGCCGAGGCACGGGTCCGGGAGTGCCAAGCGTACCCTCCAGCCCTGCCTCTGTCGTTCGAGTCGCTGGCTGCGTCCGCACTCGCTTCCGCCGTTCCGTCTGCGCCGTCATCGGGCGAGAGCGACGTCTTCGAGCCTCGGTGCACCTCGGGTCAGGGACGAGGAGCAGGTGACAGGCGGATGCGAATAATGTATGTAACAATAAAGATGTATAAATATCATTGTGGCAAATTTTGGCTGCCGACACCACCCCCGCTCAAGGTTATGCGCGGTTGCCAAATGGCCAATAATGGAGGCGACGAGCAGCGTTTTGGAGTTTGCTTGTTTCCGCCACTCCTGCTCTACCGCGGATCGGACGCCCACGCCGCCGCTCGCACCGGGCCCGGCGGCGTCGCCTTCGAAACCGAAGCGGCGGCGTCGCGGCGTTTCCGAGAAGCGCCTTGGGGCTGAGCGCGTTCGGCCGCCCCAACTCAAGGCCGCGCAATGCACGCCGCCCGCTCGCAGGAGAGGCGGCTGCCACGGACGGGCCCTGCGCTCGGGAAACGAAAGGACGGGTCCGTCGTCCGTCGGGACGATGCGCGGTGCCCGGCGCGGCTGTGGCACCGGAAGTACCCATACGAGAAGGGCTTCGGGCGGTGCAAAGGGGGGGAGGGTGACTCTCCCTATCTCTCCGTCCTATGTGTGAGTCTGGGTTTCCATGCATATTATTTACTGCATTCTTCAGTCAAAGCATCTTATTAATCTCGGCCCCATTATCCTTTCCCTCGTGATGCGCAGTCTCTGCCCTGAACCGCCCGCCCGGACCTCCGTGCATTTTTTCTACTTTCTGCAAGGGCTGGGGGACAATCGGACATTTCTCCCGATTCAGGGTTTGCTCTTGTCTGTGATGCTTTTATGGGCCGATAGACAGACAGACGGACAGACAGGCAGAGACAGAGCAAGAGGAAGAGCCGAAGCAAACAACCGAAGTGAAGAAGTGAGGGGGAACTGGTGGAAAGTAATCGTTACCACACACGTCAGCCACGTGTCAGGCAGATGATCGAGTCTCTTGCACGTAGCTAAGCCCAGAGCAGAATCCATCCTCTTCCTCTATCTCTTCCCAGCTCCTCTTTTCTCCTCCTCCTTCTCCTCCATCTCATCTACCTTCTCCTCCTCCTCATTCCTCTCCTCTCCTCCTTCTCTTCCTTCACCTTCTTCTTCTTCCTCCTCCTCCTCCTCCTCCTCTCCTCTCCTCTCCTCCCGCTGGAGCTCTGCAGCAGGTGGTCGAGATGGAGGTGGCGCGGGGGGGGGGGGGGCGTGTCGTGCGAAGATCCAAATTAATATCACTTCTGAGGGATCGCTAACAACCCGCTCCACCCCCTCCCCAACCCCCCTCCCAGTTCCCCTCTCCTCTCTCCTCGACTCCCTCTCCCACCCCTCTTCTCCCTCCCTTCCCTTCCCTATCCTCCCCTCCTCCTCTGCTCCCCCCCTCCCTCCCTCCCCCCTCAAGAGATGCCGCCGCCGCTTCGTCATCCTCCCTGCTGCCGCTCCTGCTGCCGCTCCTGCTGCCGCTCCTGCTGCTGCTGCTGCTGCGATTTGCGTCTGCTTGCTTGCTGCAAAATGTCAGGATTACTGAGCGTGAGACAGCTCCGCCGAATGTTGCTGAGTTTTGTTGTTATAGCCAAAGCATGCAAAGTCAATACCGATAATGAAGATAACACCAAGCATGATTTTGGTTGATAAGTCAGCGAAATCGTAAGTATAACGATAGAAACTTACCGCGTTTCGTCCCCCCCCCCCCTTCCTCTCCTCCCCAGTCTGGTCGCCACGAAGTCGCCTGTATCGAATTCCGTCGCTCGTAGGTCCGGAGTCCGTCCTGCTTAGGCCTACCAGTGACCAAGTGCCCCCCCCCCCCCCCTCCGTAACCTCGTCGACCTCGTTTGGGGTCGTCCGGGCGTCCTTCTGGCTCGACCCCTGACCTCTGACCCATGACTGCTATCCTAGCGTCCCCGGCGCTCTTGAACCCCGGCCAGGTGGCTCGCGGAGTCATCACTGTCGCGCTGTGTCATGCGGGAGCCGGGAGAACGGCGACTATTGCCGCGTTGCGCCCTCGGCCTGTGACGCAACCCTTTTGTTTACCGGCCTTCACCTGCGCCCGCTCGCCTCGCCGCCCC
>NC_061827.1:586174-588674 GCF_019202785.1 Penaeus chinensis | reverse complement strand
TGTGATATTCAGAAGTGCTCAGACTCAGAAATGATGAAAAATAAAAACAAAAGCGATGAATCTGTCTACATTATTCTGATCTTATGGTTGTTCGTGGCATCAACAGGTAAGTCCCCTGTGATAATAACACGGAGTCAACAGGTAAAATCCCTGGTGATAATAACGCAACTTTGGCTCTGATACGTTTTATTATTATTATTATTATTATTATTATTATTATTATTATTGTTATTATTATTATTATTATTATTGGTTGGTTATTTATTTTTATAAAGGGGGTAAATGTGAGATTCTCACTGCAATAACATTTAGAAAATTATTTCGGCAATTTTTGAGAAGTTAATTAGCATACGTAGCGGGTGAGAATAAAGGAATATAAAAATCCGGAGTTTAAACATACTTGTCGCGTTAATGAGAAAGAGAATGAGAGGGAGAGAGAGAGAGAGAAGAAGAGGGAGACGGAGAAGGAAAAGGAGAGGGAGAAAGAAGGGGGAAACGGAGAAGAAAAATAGACGAAGAAGGAAAAGGAGTGGGAGAAAGAAGAAGAGGGAGACGGAGAAGGAAAGGGAGAGGGAGAGAGAAGAGGGAGACGAAGGAAAGGGAGAGAGTGAAAAAAGTTCCTCCCGCCGCAGTGGCCGAAGGGGTGTGACGGTTCCCATTGATCTACTTGGAACGAAGCCAGCAACACCCCCCCCCCCCTCCCTTCCTCCCCCTTTCTCTTTCATTCTCTCTTTTTTTGTTTCACTTTCGTCCCTCCTTTGTGTGTCGTTGTTTGTTGATGTAACAATTTTATAAATATGGTAAGGTGTTTTTGGCTTTCGTGACTTCCCATTAACATTTCATTCATATTATTTACTTTCTTCTTTTTTGTTTTTGTTTTGGACAATCCATTTCTCTGTTGCTTTTGTGTCTTAAATACGAAACTGTAAGGAAGAACGTGAAAGAAGGGCCTCTTTGTCAATGGCTAAACGAACAAACTCAAATGTGACATTAGAGTTTAGGCCTAAGCTTATGAGTCTTCCTCTTGCAGAGCTGGGAGGTACTGCCGGGTACTCGTGGCATTAAAATTTGTCCCGTGTTCATGTATTTCAAGACTGAAAAGTGCTTATTAGCGGATCAGATATATAATGGTTCCAGAACTGTAACGGTACTGTTTATAACCGAGGCGAGTAGAGGTGCCGCTAGATAGGACCGCCTTTCCCATCACCTTATGTAGAATTTTTCTTCGATCTGTGCTAACCACGTACCTTTGCCTTGCAGAGCTCCACCCGCACCATGTTCAAGTGCACGTGGGCCGGCTGCCAGGAGATGACATCCGCCTGCGATGCCATTGAGAGACACATCCGCGCCATCCACCTCGGGTACGGAGTCCTTTGTGGCGAGACCCTCGAGCCGGGCGGGGCATGCTCCCGGGCCCGCGGGGGACGCCCTTTCTTTGTTGAATATGGAAATAGATTAGTCACATAAGATTTGGCGGATGTTAGTTTTGCTCTTTGATGATGGTGTGGGTATTAAAGAGTGGAAATGAAAGAAGGTAGACAGATTATTAGCTTGATTACTTAGTAGCATGTCAAGAAAGAACTGGCTCGATCGTTAGCTGATGGTGGTCATTTGTTGATATTGCATGACATTAGTAATGCATGGATGTGGATATAAATAAAGCTGACCCCCCTCCCCCTCCAGGCGCGAGGAGGTGAGCAGCGAGCACAGCGACAGCGACAGCGACGACGAGGATGACCACGAGGAGGAGTTCTACTGGCGCGAGGTGGAGGTCAACGTGGCCACGTGGGTGGACCCCTGCGAGCCCCTGGTGGCGCCCGTGGTGCCCCCACCCACCCCGCCCGCGCCCCCTGCCATGACCGTGACCGTGGCGCCATCGCCGCCCACACCCCCGGCGGCCGTCGCCCAGCCCTTGGGCGTGGGCATCCCGCCCGGGCCCATCCAGCCGTCCCACCCGCAGTACATCCATGTGTCGTCGCCGCCCACGCTCAGCCACATGGACATGGCGCGCCCGCCCCACGAAGGTCAGTCGCGATTTCGGTTCGCCCCCTAAGGGACTCGCCCCTGGTCATGGGCGTTATCTTAGGGGGCGCATTCGTGTAACTCTTTTGCCTCTTCTTATTACTCGGAAGGAATCACTTTCCCGCCCGGGAGTTTGCTTGTAGCTTTAGATTTTGTTAAGCGTCCAATGTCACCGCCCTTTCCAGGTCTCAGAATCATGAAAATTCAAGAAAGTTTGTGATTTGACATTTGTTTAAGTAACTAAGGCATGTCACGCAGACAAGGATGATGCAATACCATGCCAGTGTTATTATGCCATTCATTTGAAATTCACGTCATCCGTTGCAGATCCCGAGTACAGACGCCAGGCCGCCCCCATGCCCCTCTCCAGCTCATGGCCTCGCACCTCCACTTTCATGGTGAGTTTGGAAACAGATCTTCCTTACGTCTGCTTTCTGCTGTCTGAACATTTTGACTTTCTACTGCCATATTTAAATGA
>NC_061827.1:578674-583674 GCF_019202785.1 Penaeus chinensis | reverse complement strand
TGGAGAGAGCGCCTTGCATGCACCCCAACCGCATCAGTCGTATTGATCAATGCTAACACTCTCATGATAGGGAGAGAATATTTGGGGCTTTTATGATGAGTCACTGCTGTCAAAGTCTTGAAGTACTTACATTATTAAGAGTTTTGTTTTTAGAGAGGTTGCAAATATGAGTTAAAGGCTTCCATTGTGGAAGTCTTGCAGAAAGACCCATGCAAATCTATCTATGCCAGACATTCAGTCAAATGTGCTCAAACGTGATGATAGCATATACCTTTTTTTAAACAATAGGAACACCAAACTGGAACACAGTGAGGAAATTCAGGTTTAGAATTTCAGCCCAGTTTATTTGAGAGGTTTAGTTGATATCAAGGACTTCATGCTGTTATATGTGTTCTCTTCATTTTGAGTCCGAACATGCAAGGGCACTTGTAGTAAGCATCTGTGAACATACTTATTTTGCTCCAGGAGAGCATGTTGCAAGAAGAATATTTATTTTTAATATTTTTGTACTATATCGCACGAGCCGGATATTCTGTACCCAGTCATGGCTTGCGTACTTACCCACCCCCAAAGCCCTCTTAGAATGTGGAAAGGTGCAAAGGCGCCGAGGGGAAGTGATGATCCCAATAAATCCACCTGGTGAAGCGAACTCTCCGGCCTCCTCCACCAGCCCACTCACTTCTTAGGAAGTTTACTGCAGCAGAGAATCAACTTCATTTTAATGAATTTTTTTTATCAATATTATTTTTTTTAACGTGTAGTGTTACCAACTTTTCTTAGGGGATGTATGTTGTGTCAAGCAAAATAATGACGAGATCACTGTAAATGTCCTATGGCACTATGTCCGTGAGGTGAGGATGAGCGAAAAGGGAGCCTTAAAGAGTCACAGAACCGACAGAGATTAAAAGATGATTATGATATAATGTATTAAATGATGTTGATATTCAAGCTGAAGTTGATTATGATATGTCTTCATCATGTTCTGTAAGCTTCCAGAAAGAGTTGATTTGCAGTAAAGTGCAGGAAAGGATGAAAAAAGCAATTTAAAAGCAACTTTTTTTTTTTCTTTCTTTCTTTCCCCTCCAAATAAGAAGGAAGTTAACAGTAAAGATCTCTTTTGATCATTCAACTAATTATTTTTTTTCCCCATCCTTCAGTCCACATTTTTATCCATGTTGAGGAAGATTTCAAGAGTCGTTTGGGACCAGATGATAAGCAAGCGTTGGCAGGGGAACCAAGAAATATTTTAAGAATGGTTTGAAAAGTATTCTTCTGGCCACCTTTCATGCGGATGGGAGAATGAAAACTAGATTTCCATATTTCTTTTTATTCTTTTATTTCAATATGTTGAAATTGGAATGTATGTCTAGGCTTTAAGAATAGAATAAAAAGGTCTTTTAATTCATATGAAACAGACATGCACATTCACACTCACACACACACTCTCTTTTGTAAAGTCAAAAAATAATGCTAGTGAACTCCTATTGCATTACATTCCAACTTTTAAACTACTTTTTCAATATACAAACAATACACATACTTTATCAGTATATAAAGTTATGCTTCAAAGCATATGACAAGATTAAATTTGTGTGTATGTGTATATGTGTATATATGTGTGTGTGTATATATAAACATATATAAACATTATATATATATATATATATATATATATATATATATATATATATATATATATATATATATTCTAAGTATGGTTTATAACTTCAGTCAAAGAAACTAAACCATTTTTTAAAATTTTCTCAAAATGTTGGTTTAAGGGTCCAGAGATGCATTGTATGAGTTGACTTGTATTTACTTTTTTATGCAGTGGCAAAAGAATCTTTGCATTTGGGAGATTGAGCAAGAAAAGACCTCATATGAAGTGGTAGAGAAATGTAGAGGTAAAGCACTGTGCTTTAGAGCACAAAGAAGCTGTTCTTGTGCTTTCTGTGTTAGAAATGTGGTCAGAGTTAAAAAAATAAAAGACTGCAGTCAGAGGACAGAGCAATTTATGTATTAAAGGCTTGCAAGCCAGAAACTGAGAATTCTCCACTCCTCAGTGAAGGTGGCCAGACCGTCCTTTGTAAACACCACTGCCATTTTATCATTGTTATATATTTTTTTCCATAAAGAGTGGCATTACCAGTATATAGCTGTGTTGTGATGTTTATACTGATATCCATTTTATTTTTATGATAACCCTTTTTTTTCTTAATCATGTAATATACTTGTTAATCTGTAGAAAACAATATTGAAGTACACAATTTGAATATCAAGAGGCTATGAGAACTGCTCATTACTAAGGGTCTGGTAGATGGACTATGCGGGTTGACAAGAACCCTCCCACAATCTGTCTTTCATAACTAATTTTCATCATGCATTGACATGGGCTTAGTTTTTCCATTCATATTGAATAGCTTGTTTTTTTACTACTACTACTTTAAATAGAACTAGTAATGTGACATTAACTTTAGGATTCTGAAATACTGTACCGGGTGCGCACACTTCCTTGGCCAAATGTGCGCACCATGCAGCTGCCAGTAACTGTTAATCCTGAAGTAATAATGTAAAACAATAGCCATAGTAACAGGGATAAGATCAGTCCAGTGTCCACTACCAAATGAGTGCTTTAAATAGATTTTATAACAAATGATCTCTGATTGCTTAGAGTTAGATAGTGTATCATTTATGGAGAATGTACAGACTTTATTAATATATTCCATAAAAGCAAAAAAGCTCTCTTCACTTCTGGTGCTATTGTTGCCATAAAATTAAAAAAAAAGAAAGAGGTGTGACTGCAAACTTTTTTTCCCATTTCCCCCTCCCCCTTTTTAAAAGAACAATGGATGAGATACACTTTCAAGAGATATCAAAATGCAAGAAGAGGAAATGGCCTTTGGTTGCACAAATGTTGATTTGAGGAAACACGTTTAGTGCTGTTCCTCCCTATTAGATTTTAGAAACAAGTAACGACCCGGGAAATGGTCGTCATTCCCTTTGTACATAGGAAGACCTGGGCACATGCATATTTTCTGAGGATTTTGCCAACCCCAGTCTTAAAGCCTGAATTCATTATAATCACTTCTTTTATATCTATATATAGCTTTAGTGAACATTAACAAAATGAGAAAAAAAAAAAATGACTTGTAAAAAAAATTGTTGTTTCTGTTTTGTTTTTTGTTTTTTTGTTTAGGATTGGCCGTCAGCATTTTGTTATTGCCCTTATAGGTAGTGAAAAGTCTACCTCAACTATTAAGGTCCCTTTTGGTACAAGATGGGACGAGAGAATAGGGTGGTGGCATGACACCATGTATATTTCAGTGACTACCTGTCTTTCATTTGTATTCAAAACTTTTTTTTTTCTTCACAACACAATTGCCTATGCAATATAAAAAGGACACCTGTGGAAGCATCACATTTCGTATTCAAAGAGATGATTTTTTATATGCCATTGCCAACCAAGTACACTGAAGACCTCATAGCAGAGAAGTGTCATTTGATATTTTATGCCATAGTACAAAGTATTTTATGATGTATTAGTTTTTACAAGGCTTTTTGCTAGTTGCCACGTCAGTTTTTGTGTTTGTAGGAGTAAGGCTTAAAGAGTTTTATTGATGTGTATTCCAGTTTTTATCTTTTTTTTTTTCCTTGTATGTGATGTATATATATCTCTATATATATATGCTTAATGGTGTTGGCTCTTCTGTGTACATAGCTCCAAGATTTCTGTTTTACCCTATGGATTGAAATATATATATATAAATACAATATACATATAGAAATTATCTATAATCTATTATATTAATGGCTTCCTTTCATGTTACAATGCCATTGAGATTTATTGGTTACTTCATAGTCTTTTAATTATCAGTTTTAAAATGCAGAGTATATCATACCAATGGATGTAGATTATGAAAAAAAAAAAAAACAAGGAAATCCATAGGGTTAATAAATTCATCTTTTTATTTTATTTTCCATAGAATAGCTGAACATGTAAAGGGATGACATGGGTTGGTTAATATAACGTGATGATTTTTACGTGCGAGATGTAAATGTGGATTTTACACAGCTTGGCCTTAGAGAGGAAATTTGGCATTAAGTCCGAATTTGCTCTGAAGGTCTACTAAACCACTTTCAGGTTTACTTTTTTTCTGTTTTAACATTCATGTGACCCTTGCCCCAGAGTTATCTTGACATGTTCAAAGTTTTTGTACAGATAATGATAGACTTCTGTGTGTATAAGTCACCGCCTATTGATTTTAAGTAACGATTTTATAACTGACTTACTGTACTCTTCTCTAGACATCGCTGTACTTGTCTGTCATTATGGTTTAGCGTAATAGATCGTGCATGAATGAAAGTGTTTACTTGAATCCTTTAAAGAAAAAACATGGTGTTTACTGGTTTCTCAATATACTCAAGAATCCACTGTTACTTTTGATAAAAAAAGAAAAAGGAAGAAAAAATGGGGTTGTAAATATGATGGATGGAGTAACATTTAATAATACTTTTTGTATTACATTTTTAAAATGGTCAGAAGGAAAAAGCAACTGGCAGAAATTAACTTGAGAAACTGAGAAACCTTAAGTCCATAATTATAAGATGAATGAAATACTCCCATATATTTCGATACAAATCAAGAAAATGAAGGAACCGATAAATAATGTTTAATTGAAAAAATATTGATAGTAAAAGTAAAGAGCAATAAAGTTTAAAATGTGAGCAAGAAAAAATAGAATTAAAATATCACACAAATAGTATAAGAAATGTGAGACCAAGAAGCAAGACTCAAAATATATTTATGAAGATGATGTATGAAGATAATTACATTCTAAATAATGGATCTCCTATTTGTCTATATGTTGCTACTAGATGTATTGCTTTATTTATAGTGTATTAGATACGCTTATATGAAAGAAGAAAAATGTAAACAGAATATAAAAATATGATGATATAAAGAGATGAATCAAGACCAATTTAATCCATGTTCCCTATGC
>NC_061827.1:559057-576557 GCF_019202785.1 Penaeus chinensis | reverse complement strand
GGAAGAGAAGGAGAAGGAGAGGGAGAAGGAAAATGAAAAGAAAGAGAGAGACAAAGAGAAGGCAGAGATGAGAAGAAGAGGAAGAGGAAGAAGAACCTTTACGGAAAACCAAGCACGATCACCCAAGAGGCAAAAAGCGGGCCTGGGCGTCGCAGAAGACGCAGACGAGGCGCAAATTTCGACCGAACTCCACCGAAAGGGAAAAGCGGCGGCGGTGGAAACGTGGAAACGGGCGGTTGTTTTGCTTTGTTTTTTGCGGCGTTTCCACCTGTCCTTGGCTTAGTTCCCCGCCCGGAAGGGAGGGGCGCGGAACGGGTTCGCAGCGGGAGAAGGTCGCGAAGAAAGCAAGGTGACACACAGGCGGGAAAATGGACACTTGGATGAGAGGAAAAGGAAGAGAGTGAGAGGGAGAGGGAGAGGGAGGGAGAGGGAGGGAGAGAGAGGGAGAGAGAGGGGGAGGGAGGGAGGGAGGGAGGGAGGGAGGGAGGGAGGGAGGGAGGGAGGGAGGGAGGGGGGAGGGGGGGGAGGGGGGGAGGGGGGAGAGAGAGAGAGAGAGAGAGAGAGAGAGAGAGAGAGAGAGAGAGAGAGAGAGAGAGAGAGAGAGAGAGAGAGAGAGAGAGAGAGAGAACGAAGAAACACTTAATAGATAAAAACGAAAGGGAAAGAAAAACGAAGCTAGAAAAACTACTGCAACGACTGAAACCCGATCAGCAAAAAACAGATGACGAGGAAAGGCTCTCAGAGAGAGAAAGCCAGAGCAGAGGACTCCCGGGAGAGCCATGGGGAGGCAGGAGAGCCAGGGGAGGGGAGACAGGGGAGCCAAGGGAGGGGAACCAGGAGAGCCAGGGGAGGGGAACCAGGAGAGCCAGGGGAGGGGAGCCAGGGAAAGCCAAGGGGAAGCCAGGGGGAAGCCGAGGAGCCAGCAAAGGAGCCTCGAGCACAGCCGAGCCCGAGAGGAGGCCCTCGGAGGAGCCCCGCCCCTTGGCTCCGTTGGCGCCGCCGGCACAGGTGTTCCAGCGCGTCGCCGGCCTTTCTCCTCTTGATCTTGGCGTTTTATCGCTGCAATGGCCAGCTTATCTATCTTAATTTAATGCCGCTGCCACAAATAATCGCTTCATCACAATTATTCCGCCATTAAGTCCTTATCAGCTGATGTCATCAGCATTAACTGATGATGACTTCTCCTTTTTTCCTTCAAATCCAACTACGGCGTCAAGAGAATGGGAGGGGGAGGGGAAGGGAAGGGGAGGAGGAGGGGAGGGGGGAGACTGACCTTCCTAGCGGCATGACGTCATCACTGCGCCTCGCTTCCTGGTGCCGCTGAGGGGTGGGGGGGGAGGGATAAGGGGAAGGGAAGGGAAAGAAGTATGGAGTCATTCAAAGAGTCAGCAAAGAAAATGCAAATGAAAAAGCACGATCACCGAAAAGCAAAAACAACGAAAGGTAGAAAAAAAATTCTTAAAAGGAGGTACGAGTTTCTCCTGGCACCGCTCTATCGCGCTCGCCTCTCAACCTCTAGCGTTAGAATGCATCGCTGGCCGTCGCCGCGCTTACTGGCAGCGAACAAGATTAGGTGGACTGAGGGGTCTGGGGCGGGGAGAGGGGGGGGCGAGAGGGGTAAGAGGGACAGCGAGAGGGGAAGGGGAAGGGGAAGGGGAAGGAGAAGGGGAAGGGGAAGGGGAAGGGGAAGGGGAAGGGGAAGGGGAAGGGGAAGGGGAAGGGGAAGGGGAAGGGGAAGGGGAAGAGGACGAGGAAGAGGAAGGGCAAGGAAAAGGGAAAAGTGGGGGAAGGAAAGGTGGCTAGGGCCTTGAGGAGGGGAAGAGGGGGATGGAAGGGAGGGGAAGCCCAGACACACAGGTGTGAGGATCCACCGCGCAATAAACAGATAAGGCTTGTCAGGTGATATCTCGTCAGCGGGCGCAGCCAATAACACTATTGGCCGAGACAGCAAAATGCTCTATGTGTCTGCCAGTCTGTCTTTGTCTGTCTGTCTGTCTGTCTGTTGGTCAGTCAGTCAGTCAGTCAGTCAGTCAGTCAGTCAGTCAGTCAAAGCAACCTGCATCCTTCCTGTGACTTCTAGCGCCCGCGCCCCTCACACCGCGGCGCTACTTTCGACGCCTCGCAGAACCGAGCGACGTCGCCGAGGAAGGCGCAGCGGCGGCCGAGGTCAAGCCACGCTCTCTATGACCCCTTCGTCACGTGACATGTCGGGGCTTCCTTCCCTTGCTCTTTTTATTTTTCATTTCTCCCCCCCCCCCTCTCCGCCCCTTGCACTCGGTAGCTTTCTTTATCTAACTCTCTCGCTCTCTCTCTCTTTCATTTCCTTCTCTTTTCTCCTTTCCCTCTCCTATCTTATCCTTCCTTTCCTCGAGTCACGTGTCTTGCGCCCGAGGGACCCAGGCGTCAGGGGGAATGCCCCGTCCTCCGCCGTCCTCCAGCGAGTGAGTTCGCCGAAGTCAATCAGAGCTCGTGGATTTCCTGCTATCTCTCCAATCCTTGGGAAGTCCCTGTCCATCCCCTCCCTGGAAAGTCCTGCCCCCTCTCCCCAACCCCTCCCCCCTTCCCTCTCCCTCCTCTCGGGGAAGTCCTTAAAGTTGGGCGCCGCCGCCGGGCGAGAGGGCGACCGCGATGCCAGATATGTGGCTGACTCAACCGGGAGCTCCATGCATGTACGCACGCACGCACTCACGCACGTTGAATGACCAAAGGCGCTGTTGCTGTCGTCAACGCTGCTTCCTGTTTGGCTCTTACGAAGTGGCCCTTTTTTCTCTCTCTCTTCCTTGTGTCACGTTTATTGGGCTTTCAGTCTTGGGTCCGAAATCAGGAACACTCGCTCGGAACCCCACACACTACCCCCAAGAAAGCTTTGCCCTCTCGATCGCTTGCCGGCTGAACGAGATTCGTTGGTACTTTGTGGAGTGCCTGTCTCGACTGCCCGACGTCGCTTCTTGACGGAAACGATCAGCATTGGATCTCGCGCAACCCACGCTCGGGGCACTTTTGACGGATCCGACTGCTGGGGACCAAGGAATGCTTGAGTGTGGATCTTGGTATTAGGGTCAAATAGTCAAACAGAGAGACAGAAAGAGTGGGAATGGGAAGGAAGGAATAGAAAGGAGGGGAGGAGAGAAGAGAGGATGGGAGAGGGAGGGGGAAGAAGTGCGGAGGGAGGGAGGGAGAGAGATAAATAGACATATCAGCTGACAGACAGATATATAAAGAAAGACAGATTAAACATAGATGCGTGTATCTGAGGCACTGGCACAGCAGCTCTACACACCAACGGCACTACAGCTGCCAACTACGAGAACCTTTCATGTCAATAATATTTACTGCGAGGTGCCTCCCACCCCTCTCTGTGTCTCTCCCTCTCTTTGTCTCTGTATCTCTATGTATCCTTACCTCTAACTCTATCTGCTTTTGTGTGTGTGTGTGTGTGTGTGTGTGTGTGTGTGTGTGTGTGTGTGTGTGTGTGTGTGTGTGTGTGTGTGTGTGTGAGTGTGAGTGTGAGTGTGAGTGTGAGTGTGAGTGTGAGTGTGAGTGTGAGTGTGAGTGTGAGTGTGAGTGTGAGTGTGAGTGTGAGTGTGAGTGTGAGTGCGAGTGCGAGTGAGTGTGCGTATGCGCGTATGTCTCCGTCACGAGCTGCAAACAGCTTCAATTAGCCGAGCGCAATATCAGAACTGCTGCTGCTCCACCGGGGGTCTCGCGCGCCTCCTGCTCTTTGCACGACACCAATCAAGCGGAGTTTTGTCTTTCTCGCTCGTCACAGGACACGGCCGGCTGTCAGATTCAAAGTTGGACGGATGTTTTCGTCAAAGTCGATGGAGCGCGACGTCAGCACAACCGGCTCTCGCGATTTTCGAGTTTGTGCACGCCGATAGGGAGGGAGGAAGAGGTTGGAACGTAGGGAAGGAGTGACAGACGGATGGAAGAAGGGAGGGAAGGAAGAAGGGAGGGAGTGATAGAAGGAAGAAAGTGAGGGTAGGAGGAAAGGAAAGAGATCAGGATAAAGGAAAAGGGTAAGGGAAGAGGGTGGCAGGCGAGGTCGCCTGCAACGCCTGAGGAACCATCTGCCGGTCCCTCCGGCCGGCGCTGCGGGCTGATCCCTCTCCCACCTGTCACAACAAACAAGCAGTAATGTGCTTGGTCGGCAAACACGCCTTTCTGCCACCTCCGTCGCCATACTCAAGATGGCAGAACGAACATTTCTTCGCCGCACTCCTTCCCCCCCTCCCCTCCCCACCCTCATGCCACCCCCATAATTCTCGCCATTAACGTGCATTAGGTCAGAATGGAGGAGGCGAGACCGCGCGCTGCTCCCTCCTCTCGCCTGCCTTCGACGCGACGCTTCTCACAGCGCGGAAGATGGGCTTCACTCTACAACTCTCGTTCTGTCTGCTTGCCTGTCTGTCTGTCTGTCTCTATTTTCCCTCTCTCCTCTCCCCTCTCTCCTCTCCCCTCTCTCCTCTCCCCCTCTCCCTTTCTCTCCGGGTGTTCTAACAGAGGAAAACCACCAGGACGTCCAGGAAAGGATAAAAAGCCAAGTCTGGAAGCGGGAGAACCGAGGCCCATGAATAAACCAAGCACAACAAACAACGGCGCGGGCCTCCGAGGACGCCGTCGCCGCCGTATGACTTCAAGCCCGGGTTGTCGCCGCCAGTTATTTCGAAGGCTTAATGAGGAGGTGCGGACACGAGGGAAGAGGAAGAGGCGACAGCTCGAACAAGACAACGCTACGGCCTCACTTCTCTTGTTCGACGACGTTCAGCTCCGCCAGGCATTCGCTGACTCTCGTTCCCGTCGGCACAGAGAGGAGCGGTATGCCTCCCTCCTTCTCCCTCCTCCCTCTTCCATCTTCCTCAGCCCTCTTCCCTCTCTCTTACCTCCTACTTCCTCCCTCCTCCTCCCTCCGCCGACGCAGGGCGCTGGGAACGGGACCTTCCCCGCCACCCGTTCCGCCTCCTTCGTGTTCGCGGGAACTCACAAGTAGGTACAAATCGCGGTTTCTCACGCGGGCGTCGGCGGCGGCGGCGGCGGGGAACAGTAGGGAACAGAACTGCAGTCGAGCGTAGAGCGATTACAAACGCAATTAACCCGCGAAGGAAACGTAAAGAAACGTTGAAAGAGAGCGAGGAAAGATAAAGCGACCGATCACCTTTTCAAAGAGGCCTTAGCGAAAAGAGGAGATTGAAAAAAAAACTGCGGGGACTGAATCTCGCGAGAGGAGTACGATGATTCTCAACTAATAGGCGGTTTACGTGGAAAGCGTCCTCATTTATACTAATTCTAGCGCAAACCCAACACGAGGAGTCGGCGTTAAACACACCAAAGGAATCAACATCTGTTTCCAAGTGAGTCATTTTCGCGGATGCTTTCCTGGCGCGGGGAACTCCCTTAAGGAAAACTCTGCAATGCCAAAGTAAAAAAAGTAAAAATTAGAAGACAAGAGTGCAAACCCGTATCCCGCAAATTAACAAAATAAAATGAATTTCTCATCAGGCTCAACCGATTCGTTAACGTGACTGCAGGTTCACCGGCTCACCACCTTCACTCATAACAATCTCTTAGCAACTTTCCACCAAAAATACTTCCTAACAAACTAACATTACCTCTTGTGTTCGCGTAACGAAGCTATTGTCAAGCCCACGGCGTTGCATCAGAATACAACTTCGGTGGAGAAACAAAGCAAATTCTTTTCCGCTTTTACCCCCCCCCCCCCCACAGGCGTCTCTGTCAGGCCAGACCTCCCTCTCCTTCTCCCTCTCCTTCTCCCTCTCCCTCTCCTTACCTCTCCTTCCCTTTACTCTTCTCTTCTCTCCCCTTCTGTCCCTTTCCACTCCCTCTCCCTCTCTTGTGCTACTTGTCGGCACATGAGCCAGTCAGGTGATAAGAAGCCGGTATGGTGCCCGCTTATCGCCTGGTGGGGGGGGGGGGGCGAACTTCGGCTGAGTTGAGATTTATTGACGACGCATCCGCAATTTTTCTTTCTCCTTATCTTTATCTCGTTTCTTCCCTCTCTCTCTCTCTCTTAAGAGAGAGAAAGCAAGAGAGAGAGAGAGAGAGCGAGAAAGCAAGAGAGAGAGAGAGCCACATACGTCCTGTGAATGTCTATTACATTGAAAATAAACCCTTTGTTCTGTCTCGTGGCAAGAATCAGCGAAGATCTTCAGGCGCATAACAATTCGTTAACATAGTGTGAGGAAAAACAATAACAACTTGCTTGTGACTCTGAATGGTGGTGAAGGAAGCGGGAGTAAAAAAAAAGGAAGTAAAAAACAGGAGGAGGACGAGGAATAAAGAGCAAGGAAGGAGAAACAGAAGTAGGTGGAGGAGAAGGAGGACAAGTGAAGAAGTCAAAGAGGAAGAGGGTAAGAGAGGAAGGGGAATTAAAGAGGAAGGAGTAGTGGGGGAGATGGAAAAGAGAGAAAAGGAAGACAGGAAGAAGAGTGAGGAGTAAGGAATAAACGAGGAATGTATCAAAAGAACAGAAAAAAAGAATAAGAACCAGGTCTTCTACAAGGAGAAACCAGGAAGGAAGGGATGAAGGAAGGGGTAAGAAAAAGAGGAGATAAGAAGTGAAAGACCAAAACAGGAATAAGAACAGAGGGAGAAGAAGTGAACAAAAAGCGGACAAACGCGTGATAAGATCCCCGTGTCAAAAGAGGTCGCTTTACCCTGCGTCCAGCGCTGCCTCTGCGTCCGACGGCACTTACCTGCAAACAGAGAAAAAAAACTCCTTAAGAAACCACCAATAAAGTAGGAAAACAATGAAAAAAAAAAAGATAAACAGCTTTGGCAGAGCTGGCAGGCATCGGCGCAAC
Source organism: Penaeus chinensis (assembly GCF_019202785.1). Lineage (NCBI taxonomy): Eukaryota > Metazoa > Arthropoda > Malacostraca > Decapoda > Penaeidae > Penaeus > Penaeus chinensis. The sequence continues at coordinate 569,736 of NC_061827.1, read as the reverse complement.
TGGCCTGTCCACGAGAGGCCGCACAACAGCCGAGGCAATCTGGCCGCACAAAAAGCCGGGTCATCGCCGGCACAGTTTGCGGGGATTTCAATACCAGCGATGACGTCCCTCCCACTCCTCCTTGCTTCCTTCCCCCTCCACTTCCTCCTCCCCTCTCCCCATCACCTCTTCCTCTCTCCCTCCCTCCCCTTCCCCATCCCCTCCCTTCATCTATCCCTAAATCCCCACCCCTCTCCTCCTCCTCCTCCTCCTCCTCCTCCTCCTCCTCCTCCTCCTCCTCCTCCTCCTCCTCCTCTTCCTCCTCCTCTTCCTCTTCCTCCTCCTCTTCCTCCTCCTCTTCCTCCTCCTCTTCCTCCTCCTCTTCCTCCTCCTCTTCCTCCTCCTCTTCCTCCTCCTCTTCCTCCTCCTCTTCCTCCTCCTCTTCCTCCTCCTCTTCCTCCTCCTCCTCCTCCTCCTCTTCCTCCTCCTCCTCCTCCTCCTCCTCTTCCTCCTCCTCCTCCTCTTCCTTCTTCCTTCCTCCCTTCCACTACTCCCGCCTCCCTCCATCTCTCCCTCTCCCTCCCTCCCTCCCTCCCTCCCTTCCTCTCCTCTCCCCCTCTTCCTCCCACAATCGCTGCAAACCAAGCCAGCCAACCAACAGACTGGCCCACAACAGAAATGAAACAACAGAAACGCGGCAACCGACCCCGATGCCGTCATGAGCGTGGGTACGTAAGGCAGTAACTCACATACGCGAACAAACACACGCACGCACGCACGCCGAAAAGCCCTGACGCGCCCTTTCTCGTCGGCATGCCCCGGGAAAGCACAATGCTTATACTCCTCAGCTGTCAAGCGCGGGGGATATGGGTGGGGGGTGACTGGAAGTAAATAAACGACAAAATCCCAAACGACGTGTCATGGCGAAGGGACATTGATCAGAACTACGCCGCGAGAATACGCAGATTCCCCAAGGCCAAAGCAAGGTGCATGCAACACACGCCCAGGCGGGGGGGAGGGGAGGGAGGAGGGGGGAGGGGAGGAGGGAGGGACGTACGGGAAAGGGATTGAGAAAGAGGAAAGGAAAAGGAGAGAGAAAGGGAGTGGGGGGAGGGGAAATGAGAGAAGGAAGAAGGAGAGAGGGTAAGAGGAAGGGGAGAGAAAGGGAGAGAGGGAGAATAGGGGAGTAAATTGAAAGTTGCTCCCCTACGATTTACGAGTGGTTGTTCAGAGCGGATACCATTCCCGAATAAGCGACCCCATAGATTGATCCTCATACCCCCCCCCCCTCTCTCTCTCTCTCTCTCTCTCTCTCTCTCTCTCTCTCTCTCTCTCTCTCTCTCTCTCTCTCTCTCTCTCTCTCTCTCTCTCTCTCTCTCTCTCGCTTTCCCTCCCTCCCTCCCCCACACACACGCAGACACGCAGATAGATAGAAACACATACATACATACATACATACATACATACATACATACATACACACACACACACACACACACATACACACACACACACCACATTCGCACGCGCAACGGCTCCATCATATCGGCTCAACCTAAATTACCGGCGTATCTATCAGGACAACTTCCGGCGGTGAAGAGATACGCCCACGGGCAACCCCCCCCCCCCTCTTTCTTTCATTTTCTCATTTTCGCTTCTCTCTGTCTGTCTCTGTCTCTGTCTCTCCTTTTCTCTTCTCTTCTCTCCTCTCTCTCCATATGTAGCCCTGTGTGCATGTGTGTGGAGAGGATGGTAGGGAGGAGGAGGAGGAGGAGGAGGAGGAGGAGGAGGAGGAGGAGGAGGAGGAGGAGGAGGAGGAGGAGGAGGAGGAGGAGGACGAGGAGGAGGAGGAGGAGGAGGAGGAGGGGGAGGAGGAGGAGGAGGAGGAGGAAGAGGAGGAGGAGGTGGAGCGAGAGAGAGACAGAAAAAGATTAAGAGAACGGAAGAGGCTGTGCCTTTTTCTTTCCCCCCCCCCCCCCCCAGCATGCAATTACCCAGCGAAAGTGTCCGGCGTCCGACCCGCGCGCCCAGAGCGAGACTTCGGCCGTGAGGAAAGTGAATGTTCGACCGCAAATCCGTCACAAGAGTCAAGACCTACGGAGGCGCGCGTTCGTGTCAGCGCGCGAAGGGGCGGATTCACGACGAGGCGCCGTCCTGTGCACGCGTGACCCGAACACAACGTATAATACTTAGCAACCCGAACGAAAGGCGGTAAAGTGCGTGACCCGAGGAGGTAGAAAGCCCATCTACCCGCATTCGACTCCACGCGCACCGTACCCCATGAACCCGCCTCTCCGTTCCGCAAATCAGCGCTCTTCCTAGCGTTAGTTTAGTCATCGCACAAACCCCGTTATTAATGATATAGCGTGCTATGTGCCATCACGCTGCAAGAGCACAAAAAGAAATAAAAGAAATAAAATATATATATCACAGGTTCGCAAGAGTGACTCTCGGGTACGGGTTGCGTTGTCGCCGCTGGACGTTAACACCGGGTTGCGTAAGAGAGACCGCCATTCTTTTCTTTTTCACGATTTACTAGAATATTCCTTCGCGAACGCCCGGCAACCGTTGACTGAAAACTTTCGAGGTCAATGAGCTGTAGGATATGCAGGTTAATAATTAATCAATGTCTATAATTAACGTTCCGGACGAGAACGCTAATCAAATTCATGTAAGAAGCGGGAACTTAAAGCTGCACAGCCCGCCTACTTCCAGCGTTCCATTGTGTCTGTAGTGGACGGGGCCGCGCGGATGAATGACAATCTTCCGTAGTAAATATGGATTTTAATAAACACACAAAAAAAAACGCCCAAATCAATACCCGGGCTTCAGCACCATAGAAAACACAACATTAGGATCTTTTCACATAAGCAACATACACGCACAAAGGAGGGGGAGAGCGGAAGAGGTGGATGGTGAGAAGGAGCGAGGAAGGGAGGTACTGAAGAGGGGGGGGGGAGAGGGAGAGGGAGAGGGAGAGGGAGAGGGAGAGGGAGAGGGAGAGAGAGAGAGAGAGAGAGAGAGAGAGAGAGAGAGAGAGAGAGAGAGAGAGAGAGAGAGAGAGAGAGAGAGAGAGAGAGACGGCCATGACCGCCGCAATAACACTTCACCAAAACTATAATTTTCAGCCAATTTCTGGATTATGTTAAATCGCCGGTCAAGATTATACAAGATAATTAAAAATAACATTATCATCATCAAGAACAAGAATAACACAAAAAAAATAATAACAAAAAACAATAGCAATAATGTCAATAAAATGTCGAACGGGACAAAAGCGCCGCCGCTTGAGCCTCAAAAGTCATTCACCCTCGGCGCTCACGTGTTTTTCCCTCTCTCCCTAATGAGCGCCTAATATCCAATGCCCTTAATTACGGCAAAGGGGAGTTGAGCCCCCCTCCCCCCCTTTCCCTCCCTCGGCAACTACCCCCGGAGGATCTCTTGGTGTTACCCTGCCGCGCAGACCGACCAAGATGATGCATGTCCAGAGGTGACCTCTTGACATGCCTTTCCATGCTGTTGTATGCTGTTTTCCGCTGTGAAAACCACCGGCTGAGATACACCTACAGCTGGCGCGGGAAGTGGCAGCCATCAGGCGCCAGCACCTCGACCCAAGCAAGCACCGGCGACAGCTCAAGCAAAGGTAGACAGTTTAGTCATGCAACGCTTAGTGTGCGATGCAGTTCTAAAATGCCCCCAGGGTTCTAAGCAGCTGGGGAGGGGGGTGGGGGGAGAGAGTTACAGAAGGGGGGATCGTGCAATTTGCTCTCTTCTTTACTGAACGTGGGAGATTGGACAGACTTTTATTGATATTCACTTCCATTCCCATCTTTTTTCTCGGAATCGACAGGTGGCTGCGGGTGTCACGTAGCGGGGAACAAAGAGCTTGCCCTCCAACCCTCTCCCCTCAGCCCCCTCCTCGCTCCCCCCATCGCCACCAGCCTCCCCCTCCCCCTCCCCCTCCCAACCTAAGCCTTGTTAGCGAAGTCTTCCCCCCCCCCCCGCCCCCTTAATAATATCTCCCTCAGCCCCCTCCCCAGCACACGCACGCTGCCGGAACTAAGAGCCCCGAATTTGGCGTTACGTACCCGCCGCCCGCACGCCCACGGCCCGCAGATACGCAACTCACGGCGACGCGCGCATGATAAGCGCGATGACGAAAAAAAACTTGCATGAAAGAGGGTGCATGGCAATATAACGCCGTGTCTGTATGCCTGAAAACTTCTGTGCATGGGGGACGTGGGGATCGCGTGTCGGGAGGCGGGAGGAGGCCCAGGTGGGGTTCCTGTGCCATTCACTTATGCATGACTAAATTGGGTCGCAGGAAGAGTGAACTGAGGAGGGGCAGAGGAGGGAAGGGAGAGGGGCAGGGTAGGGGGCGGGGGAGGAAGGATTGGAGGAAAGCAAAACGGAAGAGGGAGTAGAAGAGGAGGGGGCTAATAACACATAGACAAAACAGCCATGTATTAGACAAAACAAAAGACAACAATATAACGGAATAAAAATCAATTCCTGTTTCCCCTGCGATCGGATGGGAGTCGCATCGGCCGTGTCACACCTTCGAGGCTGGTTTGGCAACGACTTTGTACGGACCGCGGCCAGCTCGGGTCACGTCAGCCTTCATCTATTTCTCGCGTTCCATCTCTCCCTTTTCACACTAACCCTCGCCATCCCCCTATTATCTCGCCCCATTCCACCATTAAACCCCCAAACCCACGCGTACATTAGCGCCTTCATCAACCCCTTCGCTCACCCTCCGACTCCGCGTCGCCCGTGCTAACCGCTGGTTCTCCCCCCATTCGTCATGCGAGTGATTGCGGAAAGAAGCGAAACGAGCAGGGCACGTCCCCATCGGAGCTGCTCCTCGCGTAAGCACAAATTCAGCGATGGTCGATACGCCAGCTTGGTCACTGGCTTTAACCCGAAGCTTTTAAGATGGCGTGACAGCTTCTCTTATTTAAGAAATCAATTGCATTCTTCATTGGAATACACAAGTGTGAAGAAGGAGGCGGTGACGCAGCGCGCGAGTTTGGGAGCTGCACCGCTCGAGGTTTGTTTACATGAATAATGAAAGCCACATTAAGAAAAAAAAAATGCGGAATCCACACTCCTGTGTTTTCTTTCTTACTGCGGGCGTTTCATTTAAATTTTTCACACGTTACTGTGCTGGCTTGCTGTTTGTTTACGTCTCTCCCTCACTGACAAAACCAACCACCGGCACGCAATCAATGTGTGGGCGGCTCCCCCCCTCGCTCCCCCAACCTTCTACTCCCCTTCTCTCTCTCCTCTCCCTGCCCAACGCCAATCCCGCGGCCGCACTTTCCATCGCCGCCTCCGCATCCCTCGCCGTCAGCAGCCGGGAATCCCTGGCGGCGTCTCCAGCCACGTCCTCCCCGGCAGATCCTTATCTCCCGCCTCGGGTTTTGGCTGTAGAGCGTCCGTGTCCTCCAGGAGCGAGATCTTCGCCGAGACCAGAGCGGAATCTAATTAGGCCGCGCCATGCTATAAGAGCGGATTCATCTCTATCAACTTAATGCCCCCCCCCCCCCTTCCGAAAGAGAAAAAGAGAGAGGAGAAAGATAAAGGCCGAATGGTTCCAGCGGGGAAATCGCAGTGAAAGGCCACGGCGCCGGAGCGTGAAGAAACAAGTGCGTTTCGGCCGCGTCCCACGGAGGCGAGCGCCACTCGCCCCGAAAACCATTTCACCGCCCCGCGCTCGCTCCCGCGCCGTCCGGAGTGAGGATTGCACCTTGCCCTCCGATGCACCCACGCCCTCGCCGTATCCCACCGTCAAACGAGCGCCGACGCCTCGGGACGCGGAATCCCGTTAAGGCCTCCTCCCGGGGTCGCTGCGCACAAAGGGTCCGGCAGCAATCTCGCGGGCAGCGCCGTCAGGGATCCGGCGTCGCCGTTATTACGGTACTCCGCGCTGCTCGGAGGTCGGGACGAGGAGGAAGTCGGCCGCAATGCTTCTCCCGTTATGACGCCGCCTCGGCAGAGTCCCGTCTTGCTCCCGTGCATTGCGCGAGTCGCCGCGGACGCCCCTCCCTCTGCGTGTCAGGCAACCTGCTCGCCCCAACTGCAGGAAATCAAAGGTGTGGCTGGGACGCAAGCACGCAACCCGATTCGTTCCCCCGGTGGCCTCTGATAAAAAAATAGAAAACGCAAGTCATCCCACCCAGAGGAATACGTCCGTGGCTGAATGCAGCGACGATGGGCAGACTCAACGAGCGGAAAGACGCGCCCGAACTCCCTCGCCGCCGGGAGGACCTGCACGGACTCTTCATCAGCGGCGGGCTGAGTCAAGCTGGGCAAGGGCGGGCAGCGATGGCAGGCCCGGGTACAAGATCTCGGCGACGTGGACTCCGGGCGCTGCTCGGCCACCCAGCGGCGCCCGTCCGTCTGGGGCCACGGGCGATCCCCTTCTTCGCCTTCGTTTGCCTCCCCCCCCCCCCCAACCCTCGCCTCGCCCTCCGCCAGGCCACCGAAAGAGTCCCCGGGATTCCCTCGCCCCACGGACGCCTCGCCGCCGCCGGGGTTTTCACGACTGCCCTCATGTCTTTCAACAGATCAAGGTCCCAAAAAAACTAATAAAATAAATATAAAAACGCCATCTTTCATTAATAATAATAATAATAATAATAATAATAATAATAATAATAATAATAATAATAATAATAAATAAATAAATAAAATAATTTATAGATAAAATAGAACTAAAAAAAAAAACACTTTTCAAAAATCTTAATTTTTTCACCTTTCCATTTCCTACGTTTCACTGTCTTCCTTTCCCAGAGATGGTGGAAAGAGAAAGTCAGGAAGAAAAATACAGATAAAGGGGAACAAACGAGAACAGAATAAAAAAAAGGTAGACCGTGGAGAGAAAAGCAAAACTGGAGGAAAAGAAAATGGGAGAAAGGAGAGACAGAACAAACAACATTAGGAAAAGAAATAACAGGACAGAAAGTTTTTACGAAAGCAAAATACGGACCAGAATAAGGAAAAATGTAGTAATAACTGGGTAAAAGGTAGAGAACTGGCATCAAAGAAAAGGAAGAAGGGGTAGAAAAAAAAAAACTCAAATTTAGGACATGGACTACAACCGGGAAAACACAGAGGTGATAAATAAATCCGAAATTGGAGTAAGGTGCAAGGGTAAGAAAATGGGGAAAACTAAAAAGTGAAGCAGCCTTAAATAAGGGATGTTTGCATTTAAACATTGGAGTAAGGTGCAAGGGTAAGAAAATGGGGAAAAACTAAAAAGTGAAGCAGCCTTAAATAAGGGATGTTTGCATTTAAATATATATATATATATATATATATATATATATTAATCTCTCTCTCTCTCTCTCTCTCTCTCTCTCTCTCTCTCTCTCTCTCTCTCTCTCTCTCTCTCTCTCTCTCTCTCTCTCTCTCTCTCTCTCTCTCTCCACACAAACACACACATATTGACCTCTCTGGTTCTATTTAATTATCTAGATGGGCGATCTGTCTCTAAACAGACTGCCCCTGGATAATATTATCGAGCTGTTTCCTCGCGAGCCTTCACTTCCACAGTAATTCTACTATTGATTAGGGGAAGGCGTGGGTGGCCCCCCCTTCTACCCCCGCCCTTCCCTAGCCAGGATGGCCACACGCTGTGACGATGACGGGGGGAGGGGGTAGGAAGGGGCAGGGGAAGGAAGAGGGGCGGAGAGAGGGGAGGGAGGGAGGGGCGGGGGAAGGGAAGAGGGGCAGAGAGAGGGGAGGGAGGGAGGGAGGGGCGGGGGAAGGAAAAGGGGCAGAGAGAGGGGAGGGAGGGAGGAGCGGGGGAAGGGAAGAGGGGCAGAGAGCCATACTAGGCGAGTGGCGTCACCCGTGATTAGGCACAGAAACCAACACTTCTGTCGCGTCAGTGGCACTCTCCCTGGAGAGAATGGGGGGAGGGGGGGCCGTCCGAGGGGCGCCGCCGCGAGGTCTTCCCCGAAGGACACCCGGAAGACAAGAGAGTGCCCTTAACAGCCCCGGCGCGTAGGAGCCAAAGGACGCCTCGTCCGCACAGGCAGCGCCCCCGCCCCGGCGTCGCCAAGGGGCACCGGGAGGGCAGGAGGCGCGACGGCGGAGGCTCCCCTCGAAGCCGATCGATGCCCGGAGGAGGAGGAGGAGGAGGAGTAAGGGCCTCCTACAGGCGGTCAAAAGGCCTGACAGCGGGGCCTCCCTTCAGCCGCCGGGGAGGGAGTCAGGAGGGAAGGGAGGCAAGTGGGTTTAAATGAGGGTAAAGATAATGACAGAATTTCTCTCTCTCTCTCTCTCTCTCTCTCTCTCTCTCTCTCTCTCTCTCTCTCTCTCTCTCTCTCTCTCTCTCTCTCTCTCTCTCTCTCTCTCTCTCTCCAGTTCCTTCCCTTTTTCTGACTCTGCGTCGTTTTCTCCCCCCCCCCCTCCCTACCCTTTGGCTTCCCAAAGAACCCCAAACACCAAAACCCCTCCCTCCTCCCCACTCTCTTCCCCCCACTTCCCCCTAACCCCTTACCTTTAACCCGTCCCCCACCCTTCGCCCATCCCTCCCTCCCCCTGCCCCTCCCCCGGCAGCCGCGCACCTGTGCACACCTGACCTACATCACTCGGCAACATGCACCTGTTATTAGCGGGCGGGCGGGCAGCAGGAAGCGCCCGCCGATCGCAGAAGAACGCCATCTCACCATTTTCACAACCCTCGTCCGTTGCTGTCTCGGGCCATGGGTTCTGTTCCCTTCCTTCGTCTTTTCTCTCTCTTTTTATCATCAATTGTTTATATATCTACTGTTCATCCACAGTTTACTTTTGCTCTATCTTTCGGCGGTTGCTTCGAAGTCCTGCGTCGGGTTTATTTCCCGATCGGGTCTGGCATCAACATCATTACCGTTTCTTACCTTCTGACGCCTTCACACCTCGCCGATTTTGCTATTAGCTCTCTCCTCCCCCCTCCTTCAGTCCCCACCTTCTCCTCCTTTCTCTCCCACCTTCTTTCGCCATTCCTCCCTCTCTTCTCCCCCCTTCCCTCTTCGTCCTTCTCACTTCTCACCCTTCGGCCTTCTCCACCTTTCTCTCCTATCTCCATTCGACGTTTTTACCCATTTCCTCCCTTCCCCCTTTGCCTTTCTCTCTTCTCACCCTTCCCCCTTCGCACTTCTCCACCTTACTCTCTCTCCGCCTTCCCTTCGCACTTCTCCCTCTTCCTTCCCTTCGCACTTCTCCCTCTTCCCCCCCTCCTTCTTTCGCCCCCCCCCCCCCCTGCCCCCAGCGTCCGGGCAGCCGCTCCGTGACGCCAGCGCGGTTCTTCCAAGAAACACATTTCGGCCGCCGGAGTCAACCTGCGCGGCCAGCGATGCACGCGAACTTGCATGTGACCTGCGCGCGCACTTGTACACAGATGCGCACGTATATACACACACACACACTTTTACAAACAGATACATATGCTTTGTTCTTGCTCTCTTTTGTTTCTCTGGTTGTCCGTCTGACTCCCTTCGACCTCTATTTCAGAATTCTGTTTCTGTCTCTCTATTTTCTTTTCCCTTCCCCCTCTACCCCTTGCCCTCCCCCCCTCCCTCCTCTCCTTCTCCCGCTCAACTCACTCCCACTCTCTATCTCCCCCCCTCTCTCCCCTCCCTCCCCTTCTCTTCTCTCCATCCCTCCCTCCCTGCCTGCCTGCCTCCCCTCTCGCCTTCCTCCCTCCCTTCCTGCCGCCTGCCTGTTGCCTGCCTGCGTGTATGCTTGCCTCCCACTCTTCCCACACACAACCACATATACCTGTCAGCGGGTAGATCAGACGTGTGCACACATATGCGCAAACGCACGCGCGCGCACACACACACACACACACACACACACACACACACACACACACACACACACACACACACACACACACACACACACACACACACACACAGCGTCCTAAACTCCTGTACACATAAGCTACGACTCCCCCCCCCCCCCTCTCCTCGCCTGGCGTGTGCATGTGTGCCTGACCGCGCTTTTTCACCCGTGCTCAAGTGTGTGTGCGTGGGGCAAGCATGACGCCCTTGGCACACACTCACAAACACTGTGTACACCGCAATGCATAAAGAAAAAAAAGAAAAAAGAAAAAAGAAAATAAATAATATTTGAACAGAGCCATCACTCGCGCTCCCTTGCACGACCTGTTGCTTCCCGAGGCACTGTTGCCAGGGTGAGAGGAGCAGGGGGGGGGGGGGGGGTAGAACCATGCGAAAGAGGAGGGGGAGGAGGAGGAGGAGAAAAACGGAGAATAAGAAGGAAGATAATAAGAAAGAGGAAGATATGAAGGAGGAGGAGGAGGAGGAGGAGAAAAACGGAGAATAAGAAGGAAGAGAATAAGAGAGGAAGATATGAACGAGGAGGAGGAGGAGGATATGAAAGAGAGAAGAGGAAAATAAAGCGGGAATATGGAAAGAGGAGAAGGATAAAGCAGGAATTGAAGGACGAGGGAGAGGGGAGGATAATGGGGGAAGATAAGAAAAAGAGAGAAGCAGCAAGAGAAAATCGGATATAGGATAATGCGAGAAAAATAAATAAATAAAACAAGAGAGAGATGAAGAGACGCAGAAAGAAGCCCAAAAGCGGGAGACAGAAGAGAACGAGCGAAGGAGGAAAAGGGAGGAGGAGAAAGCGGCGGGGAGGCACGACTTCCCAGAGGGAGGACGCGGCTGCCTTGCGATCGG